>NC_081344.1:31180935-31202729 GCF_029784015.1 Lycium ferocissimum
CCCACTAAGTGTTTGATAAAATGCTTAGATGACCAAAGCATGAATGTTATTGCTAATATAGAATCCCTTTGGCTTGTATTGATATAGATCAAAGTTGAAAGGGCAACGAACATTGTATTTCGCTCAAAGGTGGAATTAAGGTATGTGAGGCTAACTATCTACGTTAGGGAATGTTCATGATTCTCTCTACGCCTCATTCTTCATACTTGTACGTAATTTGACTCGAAATACGAGTTTTAGCCCTTTGGTTTTATGATATGTTGTGAATCGTTATCTTCTAGGGTTGCAGCTTACGGAGACTGCTTCATAGTTATCAATTTGAATATCAGCGAACTCGTTGACGTAATCTTTATAGACTTATGTATTGTTACCACGTGAGTCTCGGTCTAGGAAAGTCGGTATGCTCGTAAACGCCGTTGTTTTCGGTTCGATCCCGAGCGTGTCTATTTCGGTTCAAGATTGTTCATTGTTGTTATGGTCTCGGCCTATTAATTAACCGTAATTATACATATGTGATTTTGCCCGAGGGCACAAAAGACAAGTCTTGTGTATACGTATACATGGCCGAGGCTATCGACCGACGCACTACTAAAGCCGGGGCCATAGCGTGCGTATTTATTATTGGCCGAGGCCCCACATATACAAACACGGATAATACAGATGATTCGAGATACGTAGGCCAGAGTATTCATAACTCTCTACTTCTTTGCTACACACAAGATTATCGATTTCGATTTCGGTTTCGGTATTTTATTGCTTCGGCCGTTTTACATACCAAGACAATTCAAACGTGCTTATGTCCCTATTAATTGCTTGGGGGCGCATCTCGACGCAGCGAACGATATACAAGGTTGACGACTCGCTTATTTAGGAGTGCACGTATCGGTATTGGTGAGCCCCAATTCCTTCGGGGCGTTGTCGATTATCCGATTCAATTCGAGTTATAGACAAACTACGATTATTCAAACACTCTTAGAGGGTTTATAGACACGGTTCGGACGATCAGATATTTATTATGTTAGCCTTGTTGGCCGGTCGTTCGGTTGTTTGGTTTAGCCGTATTTGGCTACTTTCGTATATGTTCGGATTGTCTAAGTATTTCCGCATTATGATATTTCGGGAGACTTTTAGTTAATCAAAGAGTGTTAGTTTTATTTTATAAATTAGTTATGTTTTGATATCACATGTTGATTCGGCCCGACTTGGTTCGCTCGGTCGTACGGCACCGGGTGCCGTGTTACGTCCGTGCCCGGGTTCGGGCGTGACAAATGTTTCCCAAAGTTTCCAAAAGCTCTTGTTTTCATGTGGGGCTCTTTGTGTGCCCCAATTGTGTGATCTTGTGCCTTTAAGAACAATTGTGCAGGAAACAGGAGGTTCCTCGAATTGGGAGTCACGCGGGTTTCCATAAGTTTCAAGTTGAGGATAAGTAACTCGCCTTTCTCCATATGGTACGGGTCGGCCCTTCTGTTGGCGAAGTGGGATATAACTCCCAAGCGGTACTTCGTGTGTCTTCCCCCATTTTACCCGATTGGCGGTGTTGTTTTGTTAGTTCCTCAACATAATCTAGGAGAGTTTTACGCTTCTTTCATTTTCTCTTACCGTCGCCTTATGGTTTGTCGGCAAATTTTCATTACGGGCGTTAGCTAAGGCCATTCTTTCATCCCATTGTCGATTTTTCTCACTCGCTGCTTTGGTGCCCTCGTCGTCATTAACTAGGTTGATGTAGGGCGAAGTTGCACTCATGCTATCCAGAGTCTCCATTTCCTATTAGCAAATCAGCCTTTTTAAAAGTGGATCTAAATTTGTTTTGATGGTTATTTTCCTTGGTTTTCTTTTGGGCAGTGGCCGGAATATGGACCAATCAAGAATTTTGACAATGTATATAATCTTTCACACAAAGCAATTATATCAAGTAAGCATTTAGGCAATATATAATTCTCTTTCCTATACCTTGTCAGTTCGGTGCTACAATGTATGAAGCAAAAATTGTGCATATGTAAGATAAATGTATTGTTACCAAAAATAAAATCCCGGTGCTTTTCATTAATGATATTTTCCCAAGCGGGATTACAAGGATTTTAGAGTAAATGCAGTAATAAAGAAAAGTCCACTTCACGAACAGAAATCTGCTCTCTATTACCTCACGCCTTTTTGGCCCTCCAAAGGGCAGTCTGAATGGCTGCATGTGCTGGCATCAGTGCTGTCCCGATCCATGGACCCCTTTGATAATCTGGCAATGACGACCCCGTATCTATGGTTTCCTTAACAAAAGTGTCAAGTCATTCCAAGCTCTTCAATGAAGCATCTGCCTAGTCTGTCAAGCTCTCAATTATCTTCTGATCATATTCTATCTTTGCTTGATAATCCACTTCTCTTCCTTCTACTCGCCACTTCATTCTCCTAACTTGGATGGCATTCGCTGCTTCCCTATCTTTGGGAAATTTGTACGTATATGGTCCTAGAGTGGCAGGTCTTAGCCAACTCAAATTCTCAAGCCACCATAGTAATTTTCATCATGACTTGGATTGTTTGGATCCTTATCCAACTCATCTTCTTATTACGCTCTTCCAATCTTTATGAGCATATTTTATTCCCTCGATGTGACCCTCTTCATAATCTCGTACAAACTCTCCCATATTACCCACACTTGGGATAACTTGTCTCATACCAAACTGTCTAAGAACTCTCAATGGCGTGTAGGGTCTGATCCCCCTAACGCCCATAAGTGGTAGGTATGGATGCCTACGGCTTTTAACACAAACAGCTTTGGAATGAAAATCAGGTACCCTCCATCTGATGTGTTCTTCTCTCAATCTAGAAAAGATGTGAGCCCATCCCTTTTTATCCTGAACCCCGCAAGGCATAGCAGTAACTCCTAAGTCATCCTCTCTTAGGATTGGATTTCGGCGAGTAGGTAAGCCATTCCTATCCAAATGTTTAAGTATCCACCATTAGACTAGGAGGTTTCACCCTTGGAAATAGTAGTAATGGTCACGACATTTTCCCAAAGCTCGGTATATATGTCCGATAGAATAATGGGGTAATGTCAAAATATTTGGTAACCCTATTCGTTGTGACTCCCCTAAGAACAAGATAAGCGACAAAAACAAACCGGTGTCAATAGCTAGGGAGGCATTTTTTGTGGAAATACCATGGTCCCCTAATGTACAAGTCATAAATGCTAGTGTTCGTTTGGCTTCCCGTGATCGGTGATGAAAACTCATGATATAGTCCTCGTACCCGTGTTTGGATGAATACCTCCCATACAACTCTCTCGAAGGATATAGTGGGTCCGCACCAATCGGCTTTGTTGGCAAAGAAACGTGTCTTTGATTTCTTTTGGGGTAGGTTTGCGAGGGATATGGATTTTATGTGCCGGTTTTTTTTGGATACTAGTACTTCCCACACTCTCCAGAACATCTCTAATCTCTTCCAAAGTGGGAGTCATCTCTATTTCTCCGAATCTGAATACCATTCTGTCATTGTCCCAATATCTAGTAATGATCTCTAGCAGACCCGGATCCCCAATCATATTCATCAATGAAGGCAACTGCCCTACACAACTCTTAGTTTTAATTTTTTGATCATTAGGCAAACCCTTCCACCATATCACTAAACCTGGAGGTGGACCCATAACTATGTCAAATTGCACATCGTGAGACATCTGCAAGACAAAACATTGTTAGTTCCCCTCCCCCAGGAACAACAATCTGTTTCACACTTGGCACAATAATGCTTCCAAATAGCAAATAGTGGGATGCGATGTTCTCCGATTTTTATCCCGTCCGAACACGGTAGCGTATTTCCCGTCCACTCAGATGCGAGATACCCAAACCGGTCTATGGTCAAGTGTGCTATATCGATGAGTATTTGGCTTCGCTCAACGCTAATTATTCTAGAGTGGTTTTCAAACGAATGACATAGGTTACCCAAAGCCGGACAAGTCAAAGGCGGGTTTTCTAAGGCTGGACGACCGCATACCCACTCGACCTTAGAGACCTTCAAAGAATATATTAAAGGTTTTTTAGTGAAGGTATGACCGCGGCCTCATCCCGCGTCTTCATCCTCGGGACAAATGTAAAATAAATGCTAGGAATGGCGGAGTATGCACGTGAAACGATTATATCTTAGAAAATTTAAAAACATAAACAATTTATATCACGTAAGGCAAACGATATTGGAACCCTTATTGTTAGAACCTTAGATTGTCCCCAACAGAGTCGCCATCTGTAGCGGGCTTTGGAAATTTCTTAGTTTCACCGACTCGCACATACCTCATAAAAGAGAGAGGTGTCCCGGGGAAGTACGGCTGTGAATTGTACCGGGAAAATTAGAAAACCCTGCCAATCACTTAATGGAGCTCTAAAGGACATATTTTAGAGTCGCCACCTAATTTTTAGGAAATTAGGAAAACCAGTTCGAAAAGGGTTCATTTTAAACTATTATTTAAAGAAACCTAATCTACCAAAGTCTGGGTAAGGGTTTTGGCGATCCCCCGGGGAAGGTGTTAAGCACCCCGGTATTAAGGATCCGCTCAATTGCGGTTTACCTACGGGTTCTAATAGTTTATCTTATGATTATAAATTGTTTTGGACAAACATTATTTAAGTCTAGATTTTCGCAATAAAAAAGGGTATCATTTACATGCAAGAAATTCGTTTTTAAGAAATCGTCGAAGTATAATTTCGCTCAAAATTGAGTGTGGGTGTCGGACTTGAACACCTAAGCTACCGAAGGCTATTAGCCTAGGTAGGACTCCGCGTAAGTCCACCAAAAAGATTTTTGGAAAAAAGTGTTTAAGTTTATGAAAATAACTTTATGAAAATAGTTTTTAACATACTATATATACCGTAATTGTTTATAATATGTTATTTATTTTAACCTATCAGCCAAATTTTAATCCATTTTTATGCATATTTACACAAGTCTCGAATGTTCAAAATCAGTCCATAATTTTTAAAACAATCCAAAATGGTCTCAGGCAGTTCAGCCCCCCAAAGTTTCAATTGTGTCAATTCAGTTCGATAATTTTCCCAAGTCCAGCGTTCCGAGTCTAAAACAGTCGTTCAACTCATTTTTTTATTATTATCATTGTTATACACGAGTTGAATTTAGTAAAAGAGATCAGTTTTAGCGACTCTAATTGTATGACAATCATATAAGGGTTCCAACATATTGAATTTAAAGGCACAAATATGAATTTAAATTGCATAAAGTAAAGAGTGAAGATTTTGGGCCGACCAAGCCCAAACGAAGGTATTATGCAAGTTGGTCCCTAAGTCCATACGTATGCTCCATTTTGCTCCAAATTTGTTTGACTCGGTCTAGATACGTTGTGGGCCCTGTGAGGGCTCACCAACGAGTTTGGGTAGACAAGGATACAAATGAGTATGCACAATATTAGTATATTACTCAATATAGCTAAGAGCTAAAATAAATTACAAAGCCAAAAGATTAATCACATCGACTTGGGCCGAGCCCATATTTATCAATAAACAAAACTACAAATAACATCATAAATGAAAAGCCCAAGGCAAAGCTCGAAGGCTGAATACAAGAACACATAAGGAGACATGAAGGACCAAAAGAAGTGCAACCCAAGTTCCAAAGGCGGGTGATGTGCCCATCAACAAACCCAAGCTGTTTTCTTCTCAAATTTTTTCTAAGTGTCCAGCTGCAGTATGCACGATATACTATAGATATACTAAAATAGAGAGCAAAACCCATGGAACGCATACCCTCTATATACCTTAATATACACCATATATCCAGTCTATATATATATATATATATATCCTCGAATACCAACTTAGATCACACAGGAAATGTGAAATCCACCCAGTAATCCCACAACCCGCAAGCTCATGTTTTGGCTATTTAAGCAAGGCTCAGTAATCAGGCTACGCTTGCTAGGCTAGCTATCGCAAAACAAAAGTACCACGTAGGGCTCAACAAACATCGATGAGGAAATAGACGACAAAATTCAGCAATGCAAGTTAACACTTAAGGCAAGACATAAAAAGTGTTTTAAGGTGTTACACCTCGAAAATTTCCCCTTAGCGTACAGTGAATAGACTAGCGAGGGGTACGACGTATACGAGGTTTGGAAAAGTAAGAACTAGCATGTGATGACCCTAGTTAAGATTTCCAAAGACATTAGACTTGAAGAAAGAAAGTTGTTAGGAGAAGCGAGTTATAAGTTGAGAGTATCGGATAAGAAGTACGAGTATTGAGTTAATGACGTATAAATGATGCCCCAAGGAAGAGTTATAACATCCCTTAGAATGATATTGAAGTGTTGAACAAGTGTTAAGAAGGTTCCATAAGGGTCGGAGAGATCAAACGAGTCGACGAAACAACTCTCGAAAAAGCGGTAGACATACGGCCGGACATACCGGCGTATAAGATCTACGGACCGTATGTCACAAAGGCAGATCTAGCCCGGCAAGACATGAGATGCACCGGACCAGATATATGGTCCAACATACGGTCGATAGATTTATACGGACCGTATGTTGGTCCGTATATTTCCATCGGGTCAAGTGTATTTATATAAGGACATTTCATTTTTCATTCCATTCATCTCATTTCTCACCTCTACCATCCAAGAAGCCTCTAGAGTGTTCCAAACATTTCATCCATGAGAAAACCATAGAAATCAAAGATCAACAACAAGAAATCAAGAGAATCAAGTGAAGGAAACTCGTTAAAAGTCATCCAAAGCTTAAGAAATCCAAAGAGAGATAAAATAGGGTTTTGTGCAAGGGTGAATCACCATTCCAAGCTTATTCCTCCATCATCTAAGGTAAGTTTCATGACCTTTACATGCTATTTGAAGTATTTATAAGTTGAGATTCATGGATTGTAGAAGCATATAGCAAATGGGTCATCAATGGACGAATAATGTCATTATTGGATAGTAGTTGGATCAATCATGGAAATGAATATGTTGATGTTATAAATACGTTATAAATGACTTATAGAACATGAAATAGGTATTGTATACGAAAGAATACGATGATGGATTTTTAGTCATAATTATGGGAAATTGAGGTGAAATGATTGAATGCGAATCATGTGAATGAACTACGATTTTTGTTAATGATATTGTGATGATCTTTGTGAATGTTGGGAGTTGATATGAATGTGGCGAAAGTAGCATAAACAAAGGAAATGCTGCCCAAATTTCTATAGCTTTAGTAAGTATGTTTTCACGATTATATAGCTAATGTCGATACGAATCCATCAAGGTAAACGAGTGCATTAAAGAGAACGAGCAAGCGATAAAATAGCTAAACGACAAAGGTATGTGAGGCTTATCCCTTTTCTTTCTAAGGCATGAGTCCTATGGCATGAAATTCCTCTTTTACTATAAATGTTCCCTCTCCAAGAAAGTTAAGAGTCCCCACTTATGAATAGCCAAACGAGATAAGAGATATAGATGAATACGATAATGATGATAGTAAGCTAAAAAGTTTAGAGACGCTATAATCTATGACATGATGCTCTCCAAGAAGCTAATGATGTAATATATGTAACCTAATGATATTGATCATTATGCACACTCGCCTTATGCTTGTTCCTTCAAGGCGAGGCGGACATGTAAGAATGCTCATAACGACATCGGGGGTCCACGACCTTACGTCACCCCGATAAAGTATGAATAGCAAAGAGTATCTATGCATGTAATATAATAAGTATATGATGATATCACACCGCGCCTATATGGCCGGGCAGACACCGCCAAGGCGGGCGGTTATACACCATGGCCGATGGCACTTGGCGGTACCACTAACATAAAAGATGAGATAATATCCCGGACGCAGGGATGCACGGACGCAAAGCTAATGATGATGCTAATGCTTTTATTGATTATCACACCGCACCTATATGGTCGGGCGGTACTATACGATTATGCATATTTGATATGATGATGAATATGAAAGTAAGCAAGCATGTATGATTTCCTCTATGATTCGGTTTCGATTCTGCGCATTGCTCGTTGTTTTATGCCTCCTCAATTTATTGATGTTTCATTACGTTTATGCCTCATATACTCGTCACAATATTAAATGCGACGTCCTTTTCTTCGGACGCGTGTTCATGCCCACAGTAGACGGAGGTGATCCAGACTATAGAGCTAGCAAATGATTTGATAGCACTCCATTTTTTGGAGGTGCAACCGTATTATTCTTTTGGTACATATATATGTATATAGTCATGATTGGGCACGACGGGGTCCCGTCCCGTCCATATGTCCGATACTCTAAGAGGCTCGTAGATACGCAACAGGGTAGTGGTCCCATAGTTGTATGTGTACGCCCGTATATATTATTTTGATAGCCGAAGGGCTTATGTTTATAAAAGTAGTTATGTTTCGAATGATGATATATTTTTATGAAATGAGCATAGTATGAATGAGAGCGAGATAAGTAACAACATGAGTGGTGTTCGGTGGTTAGCCCCGGATACCCGTCGCGGTCCGTAGCTCGGGTCGTGACATGAGGCTTAGGAAATAGCAATAGCACAATTAGACTAACAAGTTCATGATAGCACAGTAGTAGGGAGATAAGGAAACAAGGTAGTAAAAAAAATTGAGAGTAAAAATGACAAAGCAAAGGTCACAAGCATCACACTCAAGAATCTTAATTCCTAGTTCTTCTCCAATAATTAATAGAGACAAGGTGAAGCATTATTTTGTTAAGAGTTCATTTTCAGCCAAGAAGTGATTAAACCCAGTGCCAGCAAACCATTTTAACCCATTCCCCTTATCAGAATTTTCAGAGGCAAAATTTTATAGTTCAAAGTCATTTCATATCAATTCTGGCTCAAGACAAGTCTAAGTATCAAACAGATGCAGGTGTGTTTTGATGACCTATGGATTTTCAAACACTAGTTTAGGGCTTACTCATTGGTCCAAAAATTCAATTAATCACAAAGATATTGTCTCAATAACTTGACCTTATGGGGACATTGCTAACCTCATAATGAAAGAATGCACATAGTCTTATTCTCAAAGTTTAAACACAGAGGTCTTTTTGCAAGTGTGAGACCAAACAAAGATTGTCAAGGATCACCAACAGGTCCATAATAAGGTGGAGGGAACATGATGCTACTCTAGGTGTAAATATGATTCAAATGCACTCATATCAAGTCACTAGTGCATGAAACATAGACAAAAAACACATATAGGTCCATGGAAATCATAACTAGAAAAGAGACTAATACTGCCTATCTTTGGGTCAAACAAAATTGTGGCAAGTAGATTTTAACTTAAACGTAGATAAGAGTAGGATCACATGTAAAGAGCTTGTAAATTCTCGGCAAGCTATAAGATGAACAGAAGTATGCAAGTGCTGTACCTGTTTTCCTTAAAGGCCTCTTAGCTTCAATTTTACATTATACAAAATTCATTTAAGACTCAACTCTAACATTATAGCCTCAAATAGGAAGATTTAATCAAAAGTTCAGTTTAAAAAACTAGGAAACAAGTTAAAATGATAGATAGGATATAAGTTTTGTAAGTACAACAGATCCTCAGGATCAAAATCCTACAAGCTTGATTCCAAAATCAACCTAAGGTGGCTTATCGCTAATCCATCTATACATGATACAAGGAAGGGTCAAAACCTTGTTTTAGTCACAAGTTGGTTCTCCATAACACACAAAATATAAATGAAAATATGAAATGCAGATGCAGGTTAGAACAACTGAGAATTCAAACAAGGAAAGACTCAAAGATCTAATCAAAACCGTACTCAAAGAGACAAGGTACATAATGCCTAATCCTAAGTTAAATGATGATATGTCAAAGCACACAGATGACTCAGAGAATGGGTGGGGATAGGACATTCAAGTTGCAAGATCAAATATAGAAAAGAAAAAAAAAAGAACATAGCTTGTTATATCACTTAGTTCCAGATTTCTCTTTAGGTTCAATTTTAGTTTTTCCCTCATATCCCTAACTTCTATCTGGTCTAGCAAGCAAAGGTATTCAACACTTATCTAATCAAAACATACCCACAGAGCACATTATACAATAGCCTGGACAAACCACAAATTGAAGAAGAGAAAGTAGTCATTGCAGGATCACAAACAACTCCAAAACACTTGCTTAGCCCTCTTTCTTTCAGTTTTAAACAAGAAGACAAGTTCTCTTATTTTTCTAGATTATTTTCCTATAACAGTTCCCAAAACAAGTAGCTAACATACTTAGAAGATCAGATAAGACTCAAATTAATCCCAAAATCAACAAGACAAGCTGTAAATCCATCAAATTCCAACTTTTGGACAAATTTTTCAATTTTACGGGGGACTTGAGTCATATTTAGCAGTCTCAGAATACACAAAGTAGACTAAAAAGTTCAATTTTTAGTTCTTCTAAAGCTTTAGCAAGGTTCAGAGGTTATAATTTGTGAACAAGTGATGCAAGACAGTCACAAGAACGTAGAGGTCCCTTTTATAGCTTTCAACATAGTTTTGGACAAAGATCATTTGACAACCATCCATAAACCAAACCTAATACCTATACCTGGTTAAAAAAATCATTATGCCTTAGATTAATGACCTAATTTGAACTCAAAGCCGCTCAACTAGGATCAAAGGAACACAGGATCCTTAAACAAGAGAGCAAAACAACACAAAAATGGAGAAATGCCTCAGAATCTTCAATCATGCCAATGTAATAGTTACCAATGATCAAACAAACAAATCTACTTCATTTTAAATATTGTTTTGATCTAGATACCTACTAATTAATACTTAAACAAGCCTTTAACCTTCATCGTTTTAGCATTATAACACAATATCTCAATAAGCCCAACAGACCAGTAACTAAGCAACTTTTAAACAAACATAAACCATATTAGAACATACAAGTAAGCTAGGCTATATGAAACAGTAACTAAATCAAGTTAAATCAAGCATAAAACAAGTTAATACATGTAAATAAGCTAATAACGGGAAAGAAACAAGTTAGAAAAAGACATTACCTTTTAGTAGGGCAACCAAAAGATCAAAGGGGAGGGGTTGAATCAACACTTCAAATATCAACACCCAAGATTCCTTTTGAAAAAGAAAACAATCTTTTCTTTTGATTTTTTTGTAATATCTTGTAGTATATTTCGGATAATATATGTATAATGTAAGTATATTGAACTATTTCAGTGGTAAATTTAGGTGCATGTATTGTATTTTGTAGGCTAGGGTACTTAGTATTGTTTTAACTTAGGAATTTTTTTGGAAAAAGAAGAAAAAAAGAAGAAGACCCTCTAAGCAACCATATGACCTGCTATTTATAGTAATCCCCTAAGGTTTAGGGGCAAAAGGGGTAAAAATCCTTTTCGTATAGATTCCCTCTCAAATTCTCAACCTTAAAATTCAAACCATTCGAATTCTTTTCAAAGGACAACAGAATTTCTCAACAAATTACCACAATTAGTACCATGACCAATCAGAAATGGTACACATCACACAATACAACAAAATACAGCTAATTGTACTCAAAAATTTAAGCAAAAATCTAGTAAAATTCCAAATCAACAGAGTAGTACACCTAGTCATCGAAAAAGGACAAATAACAACGAATTAACGATAAAATCGTTCAAAGGGTAGGATAGAAACCCTTAATCCGTACCCAAATCTGAGAGTTTCCCCATGGGTATTTGCTTCCATGTGATAGAGTGCACAAGATGGCTAAGGACTCGAGGTCCCGCCCATGGCAACTCGATTACAGCAAAACCCCGGGTAACATCCCAAAAAATGAGTCAATCGAGCATGCAACATAGTATTCAAAGGAAAATAAACCTATAGGACAAAATGCCTAAAAAACCTGGTGAGAATGGCCATGGAATCAGCCGTGGAGGCGGAACCCTAGAGGTTCGTTTGTATCGCCTGAAGAAGAACGAGGGATCGGGCTTAGGTGAAAATAAGAGATGGGGGTGGAAGTTTGTATTTTACAAGCATCCATCCCCTTTTTTTTAAAAAAATAAATCCCCCTCAACTTTTAAAAGTTAAAATTAAAACCCCCCCCGTTGATTTAGACCAATTAATAACTAAATAATACAAACAACGTATAATCAACTAAATAGTTATTTTAGGCTAATTAAAAATTTAAAAACTCGGGAATTTAGAAAATTAGTTTTAAAATGAGTCTAATATTGATATAGTTCCGGAGAACATTTAAAAGCGTGAAAAATGCAATTAATATGAGCAGTAATTCATATGTTATCTTCATTAACAATTTTTCCGAGATAGACGGAGCGGGATGCGTATCTTCTTGTTAAACCAAATTTGTAAAAGTAAATAACTCGTAATTTCTTATTTTATGAAAAGAATTTAAAAAAAATTAAATTTTTAAGGGCATCCTTGCTCTGTCTTGGACTTGGGAAATATGAAAATTAAAATATACATTCTACGCGGTGAAAATTAGGTGTCAACAATGATTTGGGCCTGGAAGCCCAAAACTGAACGGATAAAAAAATAAAGAGATTTATACTTGGACCCAAACGAAGGTAAGATGGATTTTGGAACGTGGGAACGGATAGACTTTATGGGCTTCAAAAGAATAAATTTTGGACCTAAAAGAGATTTTCTTTACATATGCCTAAATATATATGTATAAATATAGGAGAATACTCTATATTTTCTTATAAAAAGGTAAAAACCCGTAAGAACTAAACTCATCTTATTAGGACTAGAATAGTAGTGACTCTACTCGGGAGAAATCTCGGGTGTGCCCTAGTCTGGCAATAAAGTGAGTTAAACACTTACGCGGATTTTCAAAACCCAAAAACCCCTTTTTAAGGGGAAATTTTGCCAATTTTTTTCTTGAAGTTATGATATCGATAAGAATGACATTTTGGGAAAAACAAAACACTTTTAAACAAATAAGTATATTAATCACACATTGAAGCTCGTAGGTCAACCGTATTCTACGGATCTTTAATACTAGGGTGCGTAAAACCTTCCCTAGGGGATCACCAGAACCCTTACCTCGAACTTTGGTACCAAAAGATTTCTCTCTTGCTTGAAAAAATTTTTACCCGATTTTTCTGGTTTTCCATAATAAATTAGGTGGCGACTCTAAAAAATACTAAATCCAATTAGAGCATCAGCAATCTCGTAGTAACTTTTATGCCTTAACCCGCGTAAAAGCGAACCGTAACACAAGTCATGCATGTGGTTCGCTCGATCATGTTCAGGCACCGGGCGCCGGTCCACTCTGCCTGGTTCGTGGCGTGGCAAACATGTTGTGTTTGCACCAACCCCTTGTTGTATCTTCTCCTTTATGAAGTGACAATCTATTTTTGTGTGTTTTATTATTTCACAACACACTGGGTTAGTTGCTGTTTGTAAGGAACCCTTGCTATCACAGTCTAGATTAACATGTTTCTTTAACTCCACTCTTAGTTCCTTAAATAATCTAGTCAAACACACATGTTCTGACATTCTTATAGCCATATTCCTGTATTTTGCTTCTGCAGAAATTCTTGAGATTATATTTTATTTATTGGACTTCCAAGAAATTAGTGAATTTCCATGTTCAATGATAAAGGTTGTAACAGATTGCGTACTTGGGCATGAAGTCCAATTAGTGTCATAATAGGTTGTCAGATTGTCTTTCTTCTCAGTGCTAATGAGTATTCCCATTCCCGATCCCCTCTTGATGTACTTTACAGCTCTTAAGGTTGCTTCCTAATTGGATCTCTTAAGATGATAAAAAGCTAATCTCTAAGTGTCTGGAAACGATACCAACCTAAGCTTTTTCAGAATTTAAGAACTCTTAGTTCCTGCAACAAACCTCTTCAAGTTCTTAAGTTTTATTTTCTTTATCACGTATTTTATCGCGGATACTATGGATTGAATGCTAGGGATAACAGAGAGGATAAGAATGAGATCGTGAAAATCGATAATGAACTCTGAGAAGAGATTTCACAAGTAATTGAGAAACACAAAGCAACTACACAAGCTGAAGAGGTCGCTTAAGAAACTTTAGAAGCTGAGGTAGTAACTAGCGTGGTTGGAGAACAAATAGACCATTACCTGTAAAAATGATACAGAATGTTGAACATGCCATGATTGAGAATGTTAGGCCTAACATTTGAAATATGACTTAGACTATTGTTAAGCCACTGTCACTGACTATTTTTAACTAAAGCAAAACAAGGTACAACCGGTACAATCACAAGGCCAGTTCATGGTAGGGCTCATGAAGACCCACAAAAGCTTTTCCAGAATTTTCTAGAGATAACTGATACCTACAACTTCAGGGGTGTCACCTTGGACTACATTATACTCACCTTGTTGCCATCCCCATTGCTAGGAGGGGGAAGGCAAAGACTTGGCTACGAAAAGAATCGGCTAATTCTATTTATAAATGAACTTAGAAAAGAAGTTCATGATTAAGTTCTTCCCCTCTAAAAGACAAAGACAGTAAGAAGCCAAATAGTGATTTCAACATAAATAAAGTGGAATTACTGTATGAAGCTTTAGAATTCTTTCAATAAGTTGTTTAGAGATTGCCCACATCACAGATAGCTAAAACAAATACTTGGCATACTTTCGTAGAAGGTTCGCACGATGATAAAATATTCTCATACATGTTGCTTACTGGGGTCAGTGTATGGAAAAGAATCTTGATGAGATTCAAACCCTCTTGAATAATTTAACATCCAACAATAAAATTTGGCTTGGTGAATGAGAAGATTATGAATTCAGAAAAATGTCATGGTCATTAATCTAGATGTGTTGAAAGCAATTAGAGAGAATCGAAATGCCTACGAACCAAGTTAGCAAGATGGCAGTAACACAATTGGCAAAACCCCGTGCAACCTATCTAGCCGCAACAACAAATGACTGCATTCTGTGAAATAGGTGGAGATGATCACACAAGTGATCAATTTCCTATGAACCTCGAGTCAATCTACTATGTGGTACAACAAAATAGATGGCCTATGGAACAAAATGCTCAGTACGGTAATACGTAGAATCCTAACTGGTGTAATTTCCCTAATTTATCCTGGGATGGTAACGAAAGGAAATGAAGGCAACAATAGATCTCAATGCAATCACCAGCAACCTCAGGAATCTCCACAACAAACTGAGGATATTGTTACGAACTTGCTAAAGGATACAAACAAAAAACCAATTAATATGAGAGGAAAATTAGACATATGACAGTGTCATTCAAAATTAAAAAATTCAAATAGGGCAAATTGATGGTGCTCAAAACAGGAGACAAAAAGGGGAATTGACTTGTGATGTTGATCAGAATCACAAGGCATTCGCGCATGCTATGACTTTGAGAAAGAGAAGAGAGTTGGAAAAGTTGTCAAAGAATAAGAAATACAAGTTTATTCCTAGGGAAGAATTCACCCCTAAGACAGTGGTTTAGGCTAAGAAACACAGTGAAAAATCATAGTAAGTGATTATGCCAGAGCCACCACCTCCTTTCCCCAAAGGTTGCAGAAAAATAATGATGATCACAGGTTTAGTGTCACGACCCAAAATTCCCTAAGCTGTGATGACACCTACATCCAACCCGGTAGGTGAACCAGTTTTATAATTTAGTTCATTTCTATTATTAGCATGCATAAGGTAAGCGTAATCGGTTAAGTTATAAAAGAAGTCTAAAATATAACATAAATATGGAAGGTACAATAAAAATACCCAAAAGACCTGATATATAAGTCAAGAGCACCAAACTAAAAGTAAATACAAGAATTTGATATCAAACTATCTAGGAACTGGAAGACAACTAAATAAAGAAGCAGAGTCAGAGTCTACAAATAGGCCAGCAGCCCGCCCTAAATCTCCAATTGTCACTCTTATCGCCTCATCGTAACCGGCTAGTACCCACATATAAATCTACAGCAAGTATAGTATGAGTACAAATAATAACGCATAGCCAGTAAGTATCATTGACCGACACCATTAAAGTAGTGGCAAGGTTTTGTCACGACCCAATTTCTTAGCCGTGAAGGCACTTACTCCCACAAAGTAGGTAAGCCATCCACAACCATTCTATACGAATTATTACATAAAATCATGCGGAATAATCAAATAAATCACTTAAACACATAAATAATTGTCATAGATATACATAAATACAGAAGAAGTACTACAATTCCCAAAACGTGGTATCACTAGTACAAGAATTACTAGAAAAGAAATACAAGTCTAGAATAATAGCTGAATACACTGTCTAGGATACGGGAAGACAGAAATAAAGATAGAAGGAGAATCTGATGCCACTGATCCGTTGGTATCTCACCCCAACTTGTCCAACAATAACTCCTCAACTGGTAGTGAAGCGTCAAGCTCCGCTCATACTAGGAACCGAATCTGCACACAAAAAGGTACAAAAAATTTAGAGTGAGTACGGGAAATCAACATGTACTCAGCAGTAACGTCGATTGACCCTGAACTAAAATGGAGACGAGGGTTCGTCTTCGAATACTACTTCCACACTTAACCGTTGTTAGTCCAACATAATAATAATGATAATCACAAGTTACAATCCGAAATATGAGAAGTGTCTGAGTCCTCAAGTAGTGAAATTAGCTAGACAAACAGGTAAAGTATGAATCAATCAATTATTTAGACAAGGAGTTCATGAGATATTATGATATGCAAATGCAATGCAACGCTTTTTCCATTACCGATATACACACATTCCAATATTAGGAATACGTTACCCATGGGGGACTCGCGAGGTCCGTACACCACCCAAAATTATTTCCCTTCGAGTTCTTAGCCACTTTCGGTTTCCAATCTCATTCCTCAGCCAATCAGGATCATATCATATACATTTAGCCAATAGGGCTCACATTACCTGTCTCTTGCCAGTCGGGCTCATACCGTTCATATCACTCCGTCCGGAACCATTTTACTTCAGGCTTCACATATGTATCCTCAAGTGTAATGTACGTGAGATACCATATGAAAGCATGAATATGACATGCATAACAATAAACAGCCAAACTATGAATTAAAGACTCAATCTTTAGCGTTTCCACTTCTAAAAGAGTATTTTGGAGTGATAAGAACACAGAATCACAAATAAGACTAGTAATTAGAATAGAAACAATTAACAAGGGATCTCATGTCCCATTCATGGACCGCAAATTAATCTATGCTATCAACTAATGCCAAAAGCATGGCATTCAGATAGAACTATACAATATAAACATACACAAATACCCATAAAATAGCATCGGTACCCGATAGAAGTGCTCGACACCTCACAAGTATCGGGACCCCCTTAGTTACCCCATTACTCCCTCTTTATTAGTCTATTTTAACTAACTACGATGCTTTTAAATAGAGTCAAGTAAGGTCTCAACTTGCTTGATTTGGAGTCTGACGATCACAACGACGTCTTGCCCTTTTGTAGAGCCTTTGGACGATCCCAATCAGTTCAACTATGTATTCTATGTTAGAACACGAGTCTGTGGATACCCATATTGCTATATAATAGTTTCGAACCCAAAAAGTCACCCAAAACGGGATTCCGAGCCTCGGAGGGTAAAACTGGAAATTCTCCCCATAATTAGTTTATACATAATCCATGGAGTCTAAATACCAAAAATAAACCAAATCCGACATCAATTTGATAATCAATTAAAGACTTACTCATTTTCAACCCAGGGTTCCTAAATCCTAATTTCTTATATCAAAATCACATTGCCAAGATGAAATTCCATAATAATCAAAGGAATGAGTGATAAAAGGAGGACTAAAAACTTACCCACGTGAAGAATCTTGTAAGCCTCCACTCAAATCTCTCCAAACCCAATTCCCAAGCTCCGAATATGTGAATGAAATGTCTAAATTCGAAGCGGGGAAGAATTAAATAACCTGACTAGTGATTTCGTAGAAGTGGCCCACTCCACACATCAGCGGGCCGGCATCTGTGTCCTAAGACTTGCAGGTACGAGGTCCACTTATAAGCCCAAGACCGCAGGTGAGGCCCAAATACCGCAAGAGCAGCCACGCCTCTGCGGCCTCCTTGCACCCATACGGACTCAGCCCACCTGCTCCTCTCTCACACCTGCAGCCCATAATGCACAATGGTAGCCCTTTGCTAGCAAAAGCAACACACCAGAAATAGCAAAATCAGCCAAGTCTCGAGCTATGATCCAACACCCGAAACTCATCTAGGACCTCCCGGACACAAACCAAATATGCAAACCAGTTCTAAAATATGCAACAAACTTGCTCACGCACTCAAACCATTCACACGGGGTCTCTTTGACCCGACGTTGACTGATGTCTACTCCAAAACACTCTAAAGCTGGAATTCCAACCAAAAGTCCAAAATACTCCTGAGTCCCTCGGGAACCGAACCGACTACTCAACTAAGTCATAAACGACATTCCAGACCTAATGGAATCAATTAAACTTCCAAAAAGACTCACCAACCCCGATGTTGACTTTGGTCAACCTATCCTTTAAAGATTTTCGAGAAGTCCTTTTTCTTACCCAAAACTCACCTAAATGTCTCGGGAATCGCACTACCCATTCCCGTAAGTTAAATATACCATAAAGAATCTAGGGGAAGGGTCATTTTGGGAAAAAGAGGTAAAAATCATAAAACGACATAATGAATCATTACAGGTTTGGTAGTTGAAAATCACTTGTTTTAGCATTAATCAGAGTAAGTCTTCATACATAAATAATCATAGAAATAATAGTGAAATAGATAAAGGTAGTGGTTCAATTAGGTTCAACAAATCAAATAGAAATGAATGTGATGCAATGCAACGCAGTGGCCATGTATGCATCCGGTAAACACACCTACTTCAATAAGGGTGTACAGGAGCCGTGACTCATGGGGGACTCACGACTTTCATATTGTAGGCATGCAACTGTCACGATCCAACCCACGGGTCATGCGGGCACCTACCATATGACAAGCTAGTAGGCGAACCCTTACCAATAAAAACCCAACAATTAAAAACCTATGACAATCATCCTTAAAATTTATAAAATTAAACGTAAACATTTATTACAGACTTGTTTCAATATAAATAAATTCGAAATAAAACCCCGGGATCTAGTCTAGACGGTTACAAGAGCTCCTAAAATACAAGAGAACAAGATAAATAACACAGCCTCCGCCCAAAGTGAGATAGGCGAAGTTGTACGAGAATATCCGATGGACCCTTGCGGCGAAACTTCGAAAAACTTGCAACACATCTACACCCTAAAGAGGGCGTAGCAAGAGTAGTATCAGTACACCACACGTACCGGTAAGTATCATAGGTCAACTACGATTAGTTCACGCAATACAATATAAAGTTAATTAGGGTAAGCAGATAAGTTAATGAACCTCAAGATTTTAGATATAGACCATTACCATACCGCCCCCTTACTTCTTTACTCTCAATACTCGCTCCTCTTATTTCCCAAATATAAGGTATTCTGCAAAATTCCAACCTAGTAACCCTCGTGTTCACATTGGTCGTATACTATACCTTTACACCTATTGTTTAAAGTCCACCATTCACCTTGCTACGTGATGCGACGTATCCCAGCAATAGATCACTATCTAACGACCAACACTACACTTGCCTTGTGTGACCCCTCCCCACCAAAGCTCTCGCAACACACATAGTTTAATGGACGACAAGTTAACGATAGTAATAAACACATGTATAACAATAAATTATTAGAATGCAATGCAATGTAAATGTGATGCAAGACCGACACACCGTACATACACGCTATCCGACGTCTTTGCTCTCGCAGCTATGACCCGGGGGGACCTATGGTGTCCATGTACCACTCGTTCCGGAATACTTCTCGGACCCGAGCACAAACCTCCGCTCCGGAAAGAACCTCGGACGCGGGCCATATTAATTCGTATACACATATGTAATCCAAGTACTCGATCCCACGGCCACAAGGCCGGATAACACAATGCGATACTCATGCCTTGCCTATTTACCTGTATTTCCACCTGAACACGGCAGTTGCAATGCACAAAACTACATGACAAATCAATCATAATCCCAGCCCTTGATGGGCGAAATGCAAAACCAACTTCATAAAATTCAATTAATACGACCTCCTAATTTCAAGGAAATAACCATCTGAACGGTCAATCAATAAGATATACACATGGAATTCACTCCCCCCTCCTAGGGTAGCATTAAGTAATTATGAGGTATCTCCATAGCGACCACATCATTTCCTATTAAGCTAAATCTTTATCATCATAGTCCTTATTATACCCTATTTTAATCATATTACAAGTACGTGATGAAAGATGAAAATCAAGAAAATCAAGAAAATCAAGAAAATCAAGAAAATCAAGAAAATAAAAGTCCAAGCTCGTGTTTGAAGATTATTTCCATTCTTGTTTCTTGAATCCTTTTCTAAATAGGTTTCTTGTTTCTTGATTTATATTATAGTAGGATTTAATTTCCTATCAATATTAGGATCTTTTATCCTAGTTCTAGTAGGATTCTAGTTTTCTTTATTCTTTTCCTTATAGAATAGGAATTTTACTTTCCTTGTTTTTAGCTATTTCTTTCTAGAGTAGAATAAGGATTTGCAACATAAAAGAAGAGACCGTAGGCCTATAAAGGGTTCTCATGACTTGTAATTATAGAATTCATGTTTTTAGCAAACCTAAATTTTGCAATAGAGTTATTTTCTCTGTTCTTATTTTTTATCCTTGTTTTTGGTTCCAAACAAGGTGGTGATAGCCTTTATCTTATTTTCAATAGCGTGTGGTGTTTCTTTATCATGTAAGTTGATTTCAAGTGGTGACTTGGAACTTTATTGGTTCTTGATCATTCGTCAAACACGTTTCTCTGAAAATAATTTCGTTCTATTTCATACCCCGAACCCTAATTTTCTTTCCATCATTGTACCCTCAGTATTTACTTCTTTTAAATGATTCAAGAGCCATTTTTATAGTTCAAATTGTCATCTTTCACATAGTTTTTGAATCACTTTAATTCGACACCTATAACTTGAGATACGTCCGTTTCTTGAATCTGCCCATCAAATTGCTTCAAGAATAAGATCCTGGTCGATTGATTTTTTGTTAACTCGAAGAATCACATCAGTACGTCTCTCCAATCTCCGGTGCCCAAAGACCTAAGCATGCATTCTCCCATCAACTCTAATGTATATATGATTAGCTAATCAAAGTCTAACCGTACAACCGTAACCTACCTCTTTAGGCGAACAGATATTTGATTCTCCATGAATTGCTCGTCTCCTTAACCTCCATCCGAATCCATGAAATGGGTATCCTTTCGTAGGGAAAGGTGGAAGAAGGGGATTAGAAGGGCTTTCTTTTTCTTGGGGACAATGGTTTTTCTTTCATGAGGAACCCTAGGAGCAGCCCTTGGGAGTCTTATGTTTGAAAAAGGAGAGATAATAGACTAAGTACACGATTTTCGGTCATTGTTTCGGCGTGGACCGTTGCGGCGGTCCTCAGGCCGCTATAGCGGTACCGCTGCGGCGGTCCTCAGGCTGCTATAGCGGTGCCGCTATGGCAGTCCACTGACCGCTATAGCGGTCCGCCTTTAAATTCTGGCCCGACATTTTCTAAACCCTTCTGCAATTGATTTTTTCCACTCCTAGCTCTTTAAAACATATTATGAAGCTTATTAACTACAACCCTAGACTTAAATTAGGAATGGTTTGAAAATATTGAAGAACGACCGGATGGGTCGTTACACGATATCAATTAAACTACTGCTCATCCCCGAACGGGGGGTGGAGGGGAACGACCCGGGGGTTATGTGGGAAACGGTCTCGAACCCCAAAAAAAA
>NC_081344.1:31202829-31219193 GCF_029784015.1 Lycium ferocissimum
CCCTTTCCCGTTGGGAAACGTAGGGGCCAAAACCGGAAATTTCATGCTTTGGGGGTCAAAATGAGGGACGTCTAAACACCCGGACGGTTTTTAATTTTTTTTTGGGGGAAACCCCCCCAAATTCATTTCTTTCATTTTTAAAAATTTCCCCAACCTTCTAACCTCAGAACCCTCCCTTATCACCAAAACACGGGAGAAATAAAAGATTAAACACCAAAAATTAGGAATCGTACAAATTTTTGGGGGGAATAATTTCCAATGAAACCAAAAGGTTTTTTTTCTCCAAAATTTAGCCACCAAAATTTTCCCAATTCGGGGTGATTTCCTTATTTATCAAAAATTGGTGGAAAAGCGGATTAAAGAAAAAGAATAACCAAAATAAAATAGTATTTTGGTAAATGTTTAATTGATCATGATTCACAAAAGATATATTTTGTTATGAAATTTGAAATTATTGGGGGATATTAGTAAAAATAATATGTGTTATTAAAAAAGGGGTAGGTTTTAAAGAAATTTTGGGGAAAGGGGAAAACCCTCTTGAAAAAATTATTGGTTGAATTAGGTGTTTTTTGAGTTTGGGAGTTGTTATTTAGGGGAAAAATTTTAAAAAAAACAAAAAAAGGTATGCCCAATTTTCCCACCCCCCCCTTTTAAAGTTTAAGAGGGTTTTTTTAACGGAAAATTCTTTGAAGGGGGAATCAGAACTTGAAGGGAAGCGTTTGTGAAAGTTAAAGACGAAAAGGTATGTAAGGCAGCCCCCCCCATGGCATTATTCTTATATTTGTGATTTTTTCGAATTTCCCCAGCTTCTTACTTCCAAAAGTGAAAGCTAAAAGTTAAAAAGTTTCTCAAGGGAGATGAAAATATGTTCCGGGATAATGATATGTTTTTTTACATGATGTTATGATCCTTAATCCCTTGAGTTATTCGTTTTGATAGCCTCCCTTATAGCAAGTTCCTTCAGGGAGACATAATAATCAGACTACTCCTACGGAATCGGGGGTTCTTGACCACGTCCCCAATAGAGTTGTAGCTTTCACGAGTTCATTCGTCTTATGATAGGTATATAATGATGAGATTAACCGTGCCTACAGGGCCGGGGGAGCCCCCCTTTAAAGGGGCGGCTATACACCTGTCTAGATGGTAGGGCCCCCTTTGGGGGCGGCGATGTTTACCCCGGACAAGGCCGGCGGGGGCTAAGGGGATAAAAGTACCACATGGGGGGAAAAAAATTTATATATATTTTTTTTTTGTGTGTGTGGGGTGGGGTTGGGGGGGGGGGTGTGTGTGTTGTATTTATGATGATGCTTATATAAAGGGGCAGTTTACTTATCTTTTCTTCAGTTTCCATATTCCCTTTTTTGTTACCAGTACCTTCTACTCGAATAATTTTTTTGGACGTATTTTTTTTTGGCCCTATGTTCACCCCGGGAGGGGGCCCGTCGGATCCAAAGGCCGCTTCCCAAACTTCCCCTCCTCCCGAATGCGTTTTTATATATTCTTTTGTGTATATATTAGGGGAGGGGGTCTTCCGTCTTATTTGATCTGTTGAGCTCGTGATACTATGTGTGGGTAGGGATGTCTTATGATCACCCCAGGTATATTGTTGTATGCTTTTTAAGGTGAGGGTTATGTGTTATATATACACTATATATTTTGTTTTGGTATTCGGTGTACGGGGGTAGTGGTTAGCATAGAGGTGCTCGTATTTGCTCGGTCCCGGGGCCCCTTTGGGTGACAAAAGTGGTATCAACCCGTTTTCGGGTGTTACAAACCCTGTCCCGAGTCTTTTTATTTAATTTCCCCCCTTATAAACAAGGGGCTACGGGCTTTAGGAAAAAATCTTTTTTCTTCTTATTAGATCGTGCGATAGAGCTTGTTTGATTTTTTTCCCCCGGGTTATGTTTTTGCGATGCGGGAAAAAAACCCCGGGAAGGGCAGACCCGGGAAGGGCGGTTTGAAGGGGGGCCCCCGGTCGGTGGGGGGGTGTGTTGGGCTCCTCTCCACCTCTCCCCCCATTTCGGGGGAGCACAAAGGGGGCCCCCACCGGCCCCCGCCCCTCCCGGGCCGGTCCAGATCGGGGCCCTTCTTTGGCAGGGTTATTGTCGCCAAACTCGGCGGCGGGGGGTCGGGTATAAAGCCCTGTGCCGGCCCCGGATTTTATAAGTTAAACCCCCAAAATTTTTTTCGGTAAAACCCCGAGAAGCCCGAGGGTTTTATGACGAGATTTTGGGGAGGGAGGATTATACATCTTGGGATATTAAGTCGGGGAGTTGCTTTTTATAGTTTGGGGGAGTCGTTCTATGGCTAATAATTAAATAGCAAAAATGAGGTCCGTGAGTATAGTCTGCTTTAATTATTGTCCGGTATGCCCCATATGGTGGCCGATAGGAGATACATAGATTTGTGAGTGGTTGGGGAAATCTTCAAAATTGTTGGAAACCCCAGGGGAAGGGAGGACATCCCCCGGCGGGTCCACCCCAAATTTGGGGGCAAACAGTACCGTAACGGGGTGAACGCGATATTGATGAGCGTACCTAAGAGGCGCATCCGCTGGTGCTAGTAATATGGGGATGGGGGAGGGGACGGTGTTATTCTAGATATTCGCCCAATCCGCGACTAGTGCACCTCGATTCGCGGGTAGGAGATTTGATCGCCTCATTTATTTTGGTCCGGTCGAGTTTCGAGGGTCTCAGTCCCCGCTTTGGAGGGATTCTAGTCGCGGAGACCACCGATACCGCGATGCAGTCAATGTTGTAAATTACATTCGGGTCAGTGTCGCCGAGGATCAGATGCTTGTTATGCCTGTGGTCAGGTTAGACATATGATGCGTGATTGTCTATCGATGGGCGGTAGAGTTGGGGCTCAGCCGACGGGATCAGCAGCAGGTTCTTCTTCGTCCGTGTGCTACACGGAAAACTCCTCGCATTTAGCGGTCGTGGTAGGGGGCGAGAGGGTAGCACCCGGCCCTATGGCTCTCCCCGTATTTATGCCTTAGCTAGACGCTGTGATCTTGAGTCCTTCCCCAATGTAGTTACAGGTATATTGACCATATTCTCTCATGATATGTATGCATTGATTGATCCGAGTTCCACGTTGTCTTTTATCACTCCATATATTGCTGGCCGTATTGGGGTGAAACCCGAGCAAATTAAACCTTTTGAGTTATCCACTCTGGTTGGTGATCCGGCTGTAGCCAGACAAGTATATAAAAATTATGTCGTGATGGTATGTTATCGCCACACTACAACCGATTTGGTTGAACTAGAAATGTTAGATTTTGATGTAATCATGGGTATGGATTAGTTAGCCTCGTGCTATTCTAATATGGATTGTAGAACGAAAATAGTTCGGTTTCGATTCCCGAGAGAACCCGTGCTTGAATGGAAAGGTAACACATTATCTCTAAGAGGTAGGTTTATTTTCTATCTCAAAGCGAGGAAGATGATCGCCAAAGGCTATATTTATCATCTTGTCCGAGTGCATGACACCAAAGTAAAGTCGCCGACTCTTCAATCCATCCCGGTAGTAAAAGAATTTCCGGATGTATTTCCAGATGAACTTTCAGGCCTTCCACCGGAGCGGGAGATTGATTTTGCTATTGATGTGTTGCCGGATACCAAACCTATATCTATTCCTCCCTATAGAATGGATCCTACAGAATTAAAAGAGTTAAAGGCACAACTGAAAGATTTGCTTGAGAAGGGATTCATTAGTCCCAGTTCATAGCCATGGGGAGCACCTGTCTTATTCGTAAGAAAGAAAGATGATTCTTCACGAATGTGCATTGATAATAGGCAGTTGAACAGGGCGACGATAAAGAATAAATATTCTCTTTCGAGAATCGATGATTTGTTTGATCAATTACAGGGTGCCAAGTGGTTTTCCAAAATAGATCCGAGATCAGGTTATCATCAAGTGAGAGTTAAGAGAGAGAAAAGACATTCCGAAGATAACTTTCGAACCAAGTACGGTCATTATGAATTTTGAGTAATGTTATTCGGGTTGACAAATGCCCCGCCGGTGTTTATGAATTTGATAAATAATGTGTTCGGAGCCTTTCTTAGATCTATTTGTGATAGTGTTCCTTGATGACATTCTAGTATACTCTTGGATCAAGCGTAACATGTAGATCATTTGCGTACTGTCCTCGGAATTCTTTGGGCTCGTGAATTGTATGCTAAATTTTTGAAATGCGAATTCTGGCTAAATTCGGTAACTTTTCTGGGCCATATCATTTCAGCTGACGGCATTCGAGTTGATACTCAGAAAATTGAGGCTGTGAAGACTTGGCCAAGGCCTACAATACCTCCAGAAGTTCGTAGCTTCTTGGGATTAGTAGGCTATTATAGAAGATTTGTGGAAGGATTTTCTTTTATTTCAGCACCATTAACGAAGCTAACTCAGAAGTCAGCAAAATTTCAGTGGACCGATGCTTGTGAACGCAGTTTTTAGGAATTGAAGGACAAATTAACTTCAGCCCCAGTCCTGACACTTCTAGAAGGACCAGATGGTTATATTGTTTATTCTGATTCCTCCGGTGTCGGGTTGGGTTGTGTGTTGATGAAGCACGGTAAAGTCATCGCCTATGCTTCCCGGCAGTTGCGGAAACATAAAAAGAATTATCCAACTCATGATCTAGAATTAGTTGCGGTTATTCATACACTAAAGATGTGAAGACACTATTTGTATGGCGTCCATGTTGATATCTACACGGATCATAAAAGTCTCCAATATATTTTTAAGCAGAAGGAGTTGAACCTACGACAAAGGCGGTGGTTAGAACTATTGAAAGATTATGATGTGAGTATTTTATACCACCCCAGAAAAGTGAATGTGGTGGCTGATGCACTTAGCCGCAAATCAATGGGTAGTCTATGTGATGTCCAGCCAGAGAAGAAAGAATTAGTCCATGAGCTCCACCAGCTAGCTAGCCTAGGGGTTCGCCTAATTGATTCAGGCAATGTAGGAGTTGGTATTCACAACCCAACTGTTTCATCCTTAGATATGGAGGTGAGAGAACGCCAACATGAAGATCCCCAGTTGAGTCATAATAGGGATACATTTCTGGAGAAAGAGAAATCACCATTTGAAGCTTCGGCAGATGGAGTTCTCAAGTATCGGGGCAGGTTGTGTGTGCCAGATGTGGCAGGACTGTGTCGTTAGATTCTGGAAAAAGCTCATTACTCCCTTTATTCTATTCACCCGGGGGCAACAAAGATGTATCACGATCTCAAATTAATGTATTAGTGGGATGGAATGAAGAAAGACATATTAGAATTTGTAGCCCAGTGTCCCAATTGCCAACAAGTGAAGATTGAACATCAGAAGCCAAGAGGATTATTGCAAGCGATGGAAATTCCAACTTGGAAATGAGAAGTAATTAACATGGATTTCATTGTGGGCTTGCCGCGTTCTCGGCATAAGTATGATTCCAAAAGGTGTCACCTAGATGAATGAGCGTAAGTTGGCAAAAAGGGCAAGCTCGGCGTATATTGGACCTTATAAATTGTACGCAAAGTGGTATATTGGACCTTATAAGATTTACGCAAAGTGGGAAGATGGCAAGATTGCGACTGAATCGGGATATGGAAGATCTCGGTGAATACGAAAGAAGCCTCTTGCGAATGAAGCTGAAATGAAGCCTATGAGCTAGATTTACCTCGAGGAATTTGAATCGGTCCTTTGATTTTTCATGTGTTAATGCTCCGCAAATGTGTTGGAGATCCAACTAGAATCGTGTCAGTGAAGGATATTCAAGTTCTGAGAGAAGTTGGCTTATGAAGAGGTGCCCATTGCCATACTAGATAGGCAAGTACGGAAACTTAGAAATAAAGAAGTAGCTTTAGTTAAAGTCTTGTAGAGAAATAATAACCAAGAGGAAATGACTTGGGAAGTGGAAGAAGACATGAAGACCAAGTATCCGCAATTGTTTTCACCCCCAGAAGAGGCTCAAGATGAAGCGTCATTATCATAAGGTATGTGATGTTTCCTTTTGATGTTGTTGGTCGTGTGTGGCCAGATTTTCTTGCCATTGTGTTATAGCCCTGTGAGCAATGTTCTTGTGGGTTGTTATGACAGGGTGGTAATGTCATATTACAGGGGAAACTCTGGCGAAATTTATATAGAATTCCGGAGAACTTAACATTCAAGGATGAATGTTCCTAAGGGGGGAGAGTGTTACAACTCAGAATTTCGGGTCGCTGAACGGTGAATAGACTAACGTAAGTTAAGGGGTATATCATATCCCTACAAGTAAGAAGGGATACTTAATAGCTCTAATTAAGATTCCAAAGACATTTGAAGCAAGGGAGAAAAGCTCGTCAAAATTAAACTTCATTGCAGTTCTGCGGAAGGGGGGGGTTCGACGGTCGTTCTTTGTACCGTCGGATGGGTCAACGATTCATCGATTGTCTTTGTAGAATTGATTTAGCATAGAGACCATTCAACGGAGCAAATCGACACCCCGTCAATCAGATCGATGGCCCGTCCTTCTCACCGTAGAATGAAAGGAGACGACAGACTGCTCACTGGAAATTTCATGACTTCGACGGTTAGATCGACGGAGCGTCGATCTGACCGACACTTCGTCGTTCGCACCGTATGACACCCGACGGGCAGCTTTTAAATTTTATATAAGGAGGACCCCAAATTCATTTCTCATTTTCTCCAACCTTCTCTATACCTCTAGAACCTTCCCCACTCTATATCAACCTAAACCCATAAGAAATCAAGGATTAAACACCAAAAATTAGTAGAATCAAGTGCAAGGATGTTCTCTAGGGCTTGTGGAGATCAATAATTCCACTAAAATCAAAGCTAGGGTTTTCTCCAAGTAAAGTATTGCCATCAAAAGTTCATTCCTACATATTCAAAGGTGAGCTTTGCACTTATTTCATGTTGTTAGAGGTATTGAGTGGTTGAAAGACTTGGATTAAAGAAGAATACAGAATATGAGCTCAAATATGAAAATGATGGTATTTTGAGTAGTAATTTCAATTGAGTCATGATTCTTAGCATGAAATGAGTATAGTTATGTTATGAATGATGCTAATGTCGTTGGGGGAGTATTATGTGAAAAATGAATAGGTTGTTGTATTGTAGTAATGGGTGAGGATTATTTGAAAGAGAATTGTGAGGATTGAATAATGCCTAACATGAAGAAGTTATTGAGTATGATATTATGGATGTTGTTATTGATGTTTGGGAGCTGTCATGTTATGTGGAGAAAGTTGTTGAAACAAAGGAAGTCTTTGCCCAATTTTCATTAGCCCTAGTCGCCTTAGCTTAGCTTTAAGTATGTTTCCGGTTATCTAATCATAGTACGAATTCTCTTGAATGGAGAATCGTGAACTTGGAGGGAAGCGTTTAGTCGGCAAAGTTAAAGAGACATAAAGGTATGTAAGGCTAGCCCTTCCTTCATAGGCATGATTATTATATGTTGTGATTTCTTTCCGGTAATTCCCACGACCTTCTTACATTCCAAAAGATGAAAACTAAAGAGTATTAAAAGTTTCCTACGAGGCAGAGATGAGATATGTTCCAGGATAATGATATGATGCTACTATGATGTTCATGATCCTTACATGATCCCTTGATGTTATTCATTGTTGATAGCCTCACCTTATAGTGCTAGTTCCTTCAAGGTGAGACATAATAATCATGACTACTCCATACTGGAATCGGGGGTTCTTGACCTTACATCACCCCGATAGAGTTGTAGCTTTCACTAGAGTTCATATGCATGTTTTATGATAGGTATATAATGATGAGATTACACTGTGCCTACATAGCCGGGCAGACACCGCTAAGGCGGGCGACATATACACCATGTCTAGATGGCATGGGCGGGCTGTAGTGGGCGGCATGAGATATTTACCCGGACGCCGGAGGCCAGACCGGGCTAATGAGGATCACACCGTACCTACATGGTCGGGAAGTTTATATATATATATATATATATATGTGTGTGTGTGTGTGTGTGTGTGTGTGTGTGTGTGTGTGTGTGTGTGTGTGTGTATGATATGATGATGCTTATATAAGAGGCAAGCATTTACAATTATCTTTTCTTCTTATGCTTTCCATATTCCCTTGTTATGTTACCATGTATGCCTTACATACTCAGTATAATGTTCGTACTGACGTACTTTTCTTTTGGACGCTATGTTCATGCCCACAGGTAGACAGGGGGACGGTCCAGATCAGCTTGCACAGGAGCACTTCCCTACTCCGAGCGCCATTTTTGATATATTCTTTTGTGTATATATTCGGGCATGACGGGATCTGTCCCGTCCTTATGTTCATTACTCCAGTTAAAGGCTCGTAGATACATATGTGTGGATAGTGGATGTTTTATGATCACCCCGTGTGTATTGTTGTATAGCATTTTACCCCGTGAGGGTATGTATGTATGTATGTATATATATATATATATATATATATATATATATATATATATATATATACATATTATGTGTGTACAGGTTGGGTATGATGGTTAGCATGACGAGTGGTGCTCAGTAAGTACCCGTCATGGCCATTGGTTGGGTCTCGACACCACCCCCATTGATGCCACATGGAAATTACCCTAGGGTACCCATGTGGCAGCGTGTGGTGCACAAGTTGGTGAGGGACTCAAGGTCCCACCCATGGCAACCATACGCATGGGCAACCCTGAGCAACATCTATTGAATTGGCATAATTGGTGCAATTTTATGAAAAATTAAATGTAATTGAACCTGGAATTGACAAGAACAGGTGAAAAAGCGTAAAAGCCCTCTCAATTTCAGTCAAAACAACCACAAATCCACCGTGAAACCAATGGAGGTCAAAAACCTAACCCTAAAATCGCTTAAAGAGATAGAGAAGAGTTGGGTGAGTGAAAAATGAAAGGGGGGGAGGGGGATGAAAGATGAGCCCATTTATTTTTTAAAATAACAAACAACCCCCCCCCCCTCCCTAATTTAAATCAATTAAAAACTATATATTATAAATACGCGTATTACTAAGTAAAATAATTATTAGGCTAATTAAAATTTATAACTCGCAAATTCAAAATATTAGCTTTAAAACAAGCCTAAATATTGACATAGTTCCGAGCAATATTTTAAATATATGAAAAAATGCGTCAAAAATGAGTCGTAAGTCATAAGTCATTTAAATTAACAATTTTTCGGACTAGACGGAGCGGGATGAAAGTAAATAACTCGTATTTCTTGTAATTGTCAGGTTTTTTTTTTCGAAAATAATAATTAAACGTCATTTTGGCAATTTTCTTGGGATTTTTGAAATTTTAATTTTTAAAGGGTGCATCCTTAGTCCGTCTTTGGCTCGGTAAATTTGAAAATTAAAAATACGCATCTTATAAATTCGAAAAGTAGGTGTCAACAACGTTGAGATCTCAGATGGATCAAGCATTCTTTTTGGCGAGAGTGAGTCATGGTTTCAGGTTTGTGGTATATGTGTTCATGTGTGTCTAAGAAATCGCGGTGCAAAAAACGGCTTTAGCAAGTGCAAAGGAAAGGTTAGTGGAATCAGAATAGCTTCCCGGTTTAGAATATGCTATGGTTAGTTGCCATGTTTCGAAGGATTGTGTCGGTTTGGGAAAATGTTTGTGGGACCTATTAATCGCGTTCAGAGTTGCGGTTTTATCAAATCAGAGAATTCGAACAAAAGAAATTCGTTTATTCGAGGATAAGTTATGAGGGAAATTCAAATACGGAGATATGAGAATTGGAGCTTGAGCTAAGTTTTGAGAGTTGTATTTGGTAAAGTGAGCGAGCAGGTTCTTCTGAAGGTTACACCTATGTAAGGTGTCATGCGATTTGGGAAGGAGGACAAGTGAGCCCGAGGTCTATTGGCCTATTTGAGACTATCTATTGTATTGACCTTGTGTTTAGCGAGTTAGTTTCCCACCAGACCGGCTGGGTGTTCATCCGATCTTTCATGGTTTTATGTTGAAGGAGTACCATTCTAATGGTTCCTGTATCATTCACTGGGATTCAGTTTTGAGCGGTGAGAATCCTTCCTAGTAGGAGGAGCCCGATATGTGTTTGAAATATCCCCAGTTGTTGCAGCCTCAGGTATCTTTCCCCGTTCTCTTCCTGGTCCCTTGAGGACGAGCGATTATTTAATTCATATCTAATGTAATGACTTGTTTGATCATTATGTCTAGTTTGACCCATTCACCCTTTCCCGAGCTATATCAACGTATATTTGACCCGCAGGGATGGGCAGTATGCATTTTGAGGTCTTTGGATGTGATTTGGGTGACTGCGTGAGGAAATTTGGGCTTAACGCAAAAAAAAAGCTAACTCTAAGTTAACTTTATGGTAAACGAACTTTTTCAAGAATCCGTTGTTTCCGAGAGGTCTAGATGGACTTTTAGAATTGGTGTATATATTCGGTTTGGTTCCCAATGCACTCGGGTGCATTTTGGGACTTGGGGTGGAAAGTTAACTTTGAGGTATCGGGGGTTGAATCGGTCAATGAGACCTCTGATGGAAATTCTGAGGCCATGAACGCGTTCGTAGTGCGTTTTTATGTATATTTGCATATTTGGTTTGTGTCGGGAGGTTCCGTTATGGTTTCGGGTGTCGATTCCAAGATTAGAAGATACTAGAAATTTCTGTTATTTGGTGACAGCTTTAGCGGTGGGGTGACCGTGGAAGTGGCTAACGGACTATATTCTTATTTAAAAGCCTTATGAAAACCCTTATTCCTCCCATTCATTATATTACATTTCCTTAGCATCTTTGAGGCGATTTGAGGAGGGTTTGGTCAGATTCTCATGAGGGTAAGTTCCCTAATCTTAATCTCTTTCATTTACCTTTTTTCAATAAGAATTCATGGTAGTACATTCATAGAACTTGGAAGAATAAAAGAGGATTTTTGGGTTTCTTTCTTGAATAAGATTTTAATTATAAAACCTTGATTTGTTGGTGGACTAAGCTTTGATTAAGTATGGATTTGACGATTAGAAACTATTATTACATTATTCCTTCCTAATTAGTTGCTAATATATGGAATTGGGAGTTAGGGTTCTCACCGAAATTTGGGGGCTTTGCCTAAAATCCCAATTTAAGTTATTTGTTAGCTGTTCTAGCATATAATTGATAGAAATTGATCACCTAGAACATTAATTTCATGTTGAGACTTATAGATTCCTAATTTCCTCTTTCTAGTTCATAAACCCCATTCCATAGGTTTGGATTAGGGTCTTGAATAGAAGTAAGGTTTGATTGATGTTTCTTCTTGATTCTAATTTCATAATTCAGATATGACTAGACTTCCATTATCACGAGGCTCAAAGAAAGGGCAAGACTAAGTTTTTACTGTTGGAGATTTGTTGTTCGGCTTTCCAGGTAGGTTATGGTTTACCTTATGATGATACTTTGATTAGCGAAGCGTATGTTTAGATAATATTGTTATAGAATGAATGTAAACCTTCGGGTATGAAGTTGGGTTGGATCTTGCCTTAGGTTGGGCCTTGCTGAATGAATTGGGGGCTAGCCACCCTGTTGTGTTGTTCACTTATCTTGTTCTATTTACTTATTGGCTCGTTGCCATGTTGAGACATTGGATAGTGGTGATTAATGATATATCATGATTATGATATTGCGGTGCTTGACTTTGATTTGATATTGAGATAAGAATTGTGATTCCATTGTGGCTTATTGTGTAGCCTTATTATTGATATTGCTTGTATGCCATGTGTGGTACTGTTTGGGATTGAATTGCTTGATTGATATTACATTGCATCGTATTCATACTCATTTCCATGATACATTGATATTGCATTGTTATGGTACTGAGGATGGAAAGTGAGAAGGAAATACAAATGTGTTGAAACACATTGTATATCGAGTCATCTCAGGGTTGTGTGCGGAATGACTTATATAAGGCGTATTAGTGGGAATGGAGTTATCTCTGGGCTGTGTGTGGAGTGACTAGTGCATGGACTTCGCGGGTACATGTGTAGGTGCATATACATTACATTCATCATTCATACATTATTGCATTGGATTGTACCTCTTGGTTTTCTATGATATGGTTGTGATATGACTGTGATGTACTGGTTCGGAATCGGTATCCTGAGACTTGCCACAGTTGGGTTTAGATGCTATGACATAGGTGATATGATTTTGATATCTTGGTTCGGATTGTTTTATGATGAGACTTGGCACGGTTGGGTTTATATGCCATAACATAGGTGATATAATTGTGATATACAGTTTTAGAGTGGTTATACTAAGACTTGGCACAGTTGGGTTTAGATGCTATAACATAGGTGATGACTTGTACCGTGGACATTGATTCGTGTTGACTTGTACCTTGTTGTTTACATGTTTATCTTGCTTTTTTTGTCTTTAAATGCGTTAGCTAGTCTTAGTCGGCCTATGATACTTGTTGTTTATACTGACCTACACTTGTTGCATTCTTTTATGAATGCAGAGTACCAGGTTGGATCTACTTCTACCTCTCGTGGCTGATTATCGAGGTTACTGCCGAATCTATTTAGGGTGAGCATTAGGACGTTCGCTTTTGAAAAACTCTTCCACTACTTATGTCTCGCTTTTCATTACGAGACATGATTTGAGACTATAAATATATTATTATCACTATTAGAGTTGTAATATTTGGTTTAGATGCTCTTGTATGACCAGACTAGATACTGGGGTTGGATTTTCATTACTTTCGTACTTTCTTTATGTTATTATCGTGTGACTTACGTTATTATTTTCTTCCGCTTTACTTATGTTTTATTATTGTAGGGATAAAGGTTCCTACGGGTGTTAGTAGTAGAAGTTGAAATATCCCACTTGACAATTCTAGGTACATTTCGATTACGCGACTTCGCAACGGCGCAAGAGGTTTCGTATGGGCGCAAACGGTTCGAGAAATTGCGCGAGGGCGAGGGTCTTATCACCGAGAGCGGGGTTCGCTCTTGTGAGAAAGGATTCGCGGGGTTGCATCATTGGGGCAAAGAACTATACGCGTTTGCGAGATATGATGTACCATGGAGCTTTTTGAAGCTGCGGGAATACAGGCAATGGCAAAAGAAATAAGGGGAACAATTTTCAAACTCGGCCCCGCTCCAACACAAACTCCCCAACCGACCCATCTCCCTCTCCCACAAGCAAAAGGCTAATCATTCCCATAAACTCCCCATCCCACTTCCCACAACCCTTCATTTAAAACAATTCAAAAAGGGTCAAAGTCTTTGGGTCCAAACTTTCAAGAAAAGGGTCTATTCCAACCTTAACTGATCTTCCAAATCTCTACCAAGTAAGGTTCCTCTTGTGTCTTAAATCTATTGTTTGACGTCACAGACTTGGTTTTTGTTGAGAATTTTGATTGGTTTTGTGATATTGTTGTGATCTATGCTTTAATATTGTGGGTTTGTGATTTTTGTGGAAGTTTACAATAGGACCCGTTTTAGGTAGTTCTTGGTCTCAAAAGTCAAGTTTGTTGTAGTTAGAACACGTTGTTGACTTGATTCTTGGTAAATTTCGGGTGGTTGGTGCCGTTGGTGGTGTTTTCATGGTGGGTTTTTGTGGGTTGGTGGGGTGGTGATTTTTCTTTCCTAAACACTCATGAAATCATGTTCTCTTGTCATGCATGCTCACAAATAACCATAATTTTGAGGTAGAACTGGTTAATTTGAGTAGAATCCATCTTTAGAACTTGAAAATTCGCAAAAGTTATGGTTTTTGGTGAAGAAGACGATGTTTTGCCCCTGCGCACGAAGGTCCGCAGGTATGACCTCGCCCCTGCGCGACATCTGCGCAGGAGAGAACTTCAGAATTTTTTGGAGCTTATCTTTGAGGTGAGAATCACTTCGCTGGTATGGGTCCGCGTCAGCGAGGAAGGTCATGCAAGGGCGAAGAACAACGGGTTTTCTGGCAGAAGGAGCTGATTCAAGCCTCTGTAAGGGCCTGTTTTGCTGATTTCTTTGGGTGAATTCCAGTGTAATGAATTGTTGAGTATCATATAAATGTTGAAATAATTTGGATTGTAGTTTTTGTAGGTCATGATTGTTTTGAAATGGCTGAGTTCGGAGATGAAAATGTGAATGCCCATCCAGATATTGAAGAGGAAGAAGATGATTATGATATCGAGAAGTTCATGTCGTTGGATTTTGCCAAGAAAGCTACTTTGCCAACTTGCCGACTAAGAAATTATTATGAGAGAGAGGGATGCTCACGGACGGGGTTGCGGAGCATATTCCGAGATTCTATAATCGCTTAAAGGCCATCCATTGGGACTGCTTTGTCGCTCCACCGTGCCAAGCTAATGAACAATGGGTTTGCAAGTTCTATGCGAACTCGAATAAAGTGAACTTTGAGGATCCGGTAATCAAGATAAGAGGGAAAATAGTAAAAATCGGGGCCCAAGAGGTCAATGTTGTTTACAACTTGCCTAACTATCCTACCGAGCCAATGGCAAACAAAGATGTTTGCGAAAATGGGTGTTGGTTAGTGGACACTCTGTGCGGTGAGAGTGTAATGGTATTGTGGCTAGATAAGAAGACAGGGATTACCAATCATGAGTTCAATGCTGAGGCTGGGGCGTGGCAACATATTCTTATGAGACGGGTTTCTCCATCCTCCAACAGATCTACTTGCACGTATGCTTGTGCTTTGGATGGGGTGAAGGTGAACGTGGCTCATCATATCATCCGTGAGTTGAAGGAGTACGTGCACCGGGGTGGCTCGAGTCTACTGTTTCCATCCTTGATTACTGAGTTGTGCAGGATTCTTTGAAGTTGATAAGGATCCTAATGATAACATGGTAAATCCTGATCCATCATTTGATCCGTGCAGGATTAAGGGCGAGGGTGGTGTGATTTCTAGCAAGAAGAGGAAAGTACATATGAGCACTAGTATTGGTTGTCCTCCTCACCCGGAGGGACCATTTGGAGAGATCAGCACCCAAATCAAAGTTGTGTATGATGCGGTGACTCAGAATGCCATAGGGTCCACCAGTGCTGGACCTAGTGAGCTTGTAGGTTATAAATGAAAGAAGTTCTTTGATGACTAAAAGGATCAGGCTGAATCAAGAAAGAAGTTGGCTGCCTCTGTGAAGACATTGGGGAAGGCTTACACTGATATGGCCAAGGCTCATAATGACCTCAAGACAGAGTTTGATGTGGAGAAGGTTAAGAACAATAAGACTCAAAAGTTCTTAACCAAGATGTGGGAGGGATCAAGGCCATCTACAAATGGGCCAACCGGTCGAAGCATATTCCAGTTGATCGCGATGATAAGAAGTACTCTTTTTTGTCTGAGGAGAAGGGCGTCCCGGCTGCTAGAGATGATGCTACTACTCATGATGGGGATGATGTGGCCGAGAATGTAGACCGCCATGATTGATCTTCCATCACCCCTATCCCCCTTTTTACTTTGTTGCTTTAGTTTGTTGGATGTTTGAGACAATTTGTTAGTTTTCTTGTTGGGTGTGTTTGATGGATGTTTCATGCCCTCATTGGGCCTGTTTAACGTAGGAATTTTGCTTGAATTGGTGTTGAATTTTGTTTGAGAAAACAGGAACAGAAACTGCAGAACTCCACTCGTTTGCCCAATAATTTTTGCAGGAGCGACCACCGTTCGCTAGTGCGTATCCGCCGCTGCGGATAATTTCTCGCTGCTGCCAGTCGGTTTGAGATATACTGAGATCGCCTTAGTGAACGATTCTCGCAGGGCCGCGTTCGCACTGGTGGATGGTTACTCGCAGGGGCTGCCTCGCCGATGCGAGCCTGCCTTCACTGGAGCGAGATCACTAAAACCAGAATACGAACTGAGCCAAACATCTTCATACATGATGCCCAAAACTCGTACCAACTCCTTTTAAAAAAAGCAGAACACATACAAAACCAACTAGGGACGTAACAAAACTCGATACAATGGGACCACCTAGGTACCGCTCTAATCAAATAGCACGACAAGAGTGAAAGAAGGAAATTTTCCTAGATGCCATGTAGCTTCCCGAGGATGGATACGGACGTTACTTACCAATCCATGAGACTCTATTAGACAGTGTTCGTGTACACATAAGACCGGTGAACCTAGGGCTCTGATACCAATTTGTCACGACCCAAACTATAGAGTGATGATGGCGCCTGCCTTTTCCCTACTGGATAGGCAAGCCAAACCCAAAACAACTAAAACCATTTAAAACCAAGTAAAACAAATACCATTTTGTTGACACCTAATTTTTGACCTCCCGTAAGTTATTTTAATCACTCGGGGTCCTTTGATCAATAAGTGAATAAGCCGGAATATTTACGATAGCCTTAAATGATTTTTACAAAATGCCTAGATCAATATTTTTGCCTTTTAAACGAGTAAAAGGTTTTTCATGCA
>NC_081344.1:31219293-31228704 GCF_029784015.1 Lycium ferocissimum
AATTTTTTAAAAGTTTCTTTAAAATGGTTCATTTTTTTAATTTTGGTTGATTTAAATCCCAAGTTTGGAGGGAAAAGTATGGGTCATAAAGTTGTTGGTTGAACAGAGGGGGGGTTTAAAAAGGAGATTTTGGATTAATTTGATATTAAATTGAATATAATTTTTTTATTATGATATTGTAGATATTGTTATGGTTGATTGGGAGTTGTTTTGGAAATTGGTGGAAGTAGAAAAAATAAGGGAAGTGCTGCCTAAATTCCGCTAGTTCATTAGTTACTCTAGTTTGAACTTATGAGTGTTTTCGAGACTTAACCTTAGTATAAATCCTTTTGAATGTAGATTTTAGGGCTTGGGAGGAGAACGTTAAGTAATTAAGGAGGCGTAAAGGTATGTTAAGGCTAACCCTTTCTTTTTTAAGGCATGACTCCTTTGTTGTGAACCTATACATGATATCCATAATGTCCCTATTCCTAGAAATGCTATAGGCTCATGGTTCTCAAGGTTCTTATGATATTTTTGATAAATGCTCTCCATGATGATGATGATAATGATGATGATGATGAGGATTCTACGTTACACCTCATAGTTTTGTACGTTGAGATTCGTTAGATGTTAGTTGTCCAATCGTGGAAACTGGAGTTATCTTCTAGGATATATGAGATTATATGTGCCTATCTTATGGTTATGAGGGTTTGAGTTCATGAAATAAGCCATGGAAGGATTTGAGAACAAGCGAATTAAGGAAATTAAGTTTGTCAGAACTTTGGGAAAACTTGACAGAATTTTGAATAGGATTTTTGGTCCAAATTGAGAGAGGTATATCTCCTAGAATATGAGAAGTTTTGGTGTGTATCCAAATTGAGTTCATTGAGTCCAGTTTCCAACACAATAAACCATTCGTCAATGTGACATCGGAGTAAAAAGTTATGGGTATTTGTTGCTCGGGCAGAGAAATTTTATGGATCAGTTTGATAGACCGTAAAACTTTATGTGGCCCATCAAATGGAATTTTTCCCGGTGTAAAACATTCCAGTGAGGCTATTTTGGGTGGTCCATTTGACGGACCAATTTGACGGAGCGTCAAAAATTCTGCAGTTCGTCAAAGTGGGCGTCAAAATGCCCGATGGGTTTTTATGTGACGCTTTAAATTCTGTGGTCTATCAAAAATTCTGCAGTCCGTCAAAGTGGGCGTCAAAATACCCGATGAGTTTTTAAGTGACGCTTTATATATTTCGTGTTACCTCATTTGGACGCATTATTTCCCCAAATCAGATCCTAGGGCTCTCCAAAACCCTCTCTCCAAGTCCATAAACTTATCCAAGCCAAATCCAAGAGAATCAAGAGATCCAAATGCTGAGAAGCTTGCTAGGGTTTGTGGAACTCAAGATTTCCTTTGGTGTTGATGTTGGAGACTTCACCTTAGTGGAGTAAGTTGATCCAAGACTTGTTCTTGTGTGATTAAGGTAACTTTTTACATCTTTTGCATATAGTTAAGGTTGTTTGATTGTTATACCATGTGGTTGAAGGAAGAAAAGTGAAAGGAGAGTTCAAGTATGAATTTGAGGATATTATGAGCTATAAGTTAACTTGAATTTTAATTCTTGGCATGTTGTGAGTATAATCTCTATGTGGGTGATGCTAATGATGTTGAGGAAGCATTGTATACAAGCGTATATAGGGTTGTGTTAAAATTGTTATTATGAGTGGTCATGAAAAGGAGTTTTGGGGATTGAATGATGCCTAATTCGAGTAAAGTCTCTTGATTGTGGTATTGTCGATAATGTCATTGTTGTTTGGGAGTTGTTTTAGAATTTGGTAGAAGTAGATAAAAAAGGGGAAATGCTGCCTAATTTTCTCTGGCTTACGAATCATTCTAGTTTGAACTTAGGGGTGTCTTTGAAGCCTAACCTTGGTGTGAACCCTCTTAAATGTAGATTTTGACTTTCGAGGTAAACGTTGAGTAGTTAAGAAGACATAAAGGTATGTCGAGGCAACCTTCTTTCTTACGGCATGATCCCATTGTGTGTGTACCTATACGTGAACTCCATAATGTCTTCTATAATGATTCCATTCATAGAAGCGCTAAGGCTCATAGTTCTTGATGCTTTTATGATATCATTGATTCCATCCTATGATAATTGATCTTAAGGAAAGATATAGTGAAAATGATGATGTTGCTTTTACTTATATAATGCTTATATATATATATATATATATATATATATATATATATATATATATAACACCGAGTCCCTTTGTGGCCGGGTATGATATCCATTGTGCATACCACCGATCGCTTGGGTATGAATAACACCGAGTCCTACTGTGGCCGAGTATGCTTCACACCGAGACCTATTATGGCCGGGTATATTACACATTGAGTCATATCAAGACAGGGTATGTCATAATGATGATGCTATTTATATATGTATGTATACATATATGTATGGAAGGTCTTCTTTAAAGAAAGGGATAAGTAAATATGATGAACATCTCAAGAGGTACAAATGGCTCTTCTATCGCATGGCTCTCCCATCTCATGGCTCTCCCATCTCATGTTATCGTTCATGCTTTTATCATGTTATCACTTATGCCTTTACATACTCAGTACATTGTTCGTACTGACATCCTTTTATTTGTGGATGCTGCATCATGCCCGCAGGTGGGTAGGGAGACAGACTTGATCCTTAGGTTGCTCTATTCAGGGATCATCTAGAGGAGCTCCATTTGATTCGGAATTACATCAGTTGGTACTATTCTTTTGTGTATTTATATGGGCATGGCACGGCCCTGTCTCATCTTTATGATGTTACATACTCTTTCTAGAGGCTCGTAAACAGTTGTGTATGTCTAGATGTCTCTTAGCCTTGTTGGCTCATATTTTTGTATATCATTTTGTTAGCCTCGTCGGCTTGTGTATAGATATGGGCATAGTTGTTGATGTTGATATAAAAGTGCCTTAGCCCTATGAAATTGTATTGTTAGTGCATATAGATTACGATTTAGCTATGTGGCTCACCTAGACATAAGTGTAAAGGTATGATGAGGGGTGCTCGGTTAGTTAGTTCCAGGTGCCCGTCAAAGTCCTTCGGTTAGGTCGTGACAATTCCATTTCTAGAGATACCAACGCCTATAGTTCTTGATTTTCTCATGCTATTATTGAGCTTGTTCCATGATTATTGATTAAATTCATTGTTGTTGATCTCATCTTATGATAGTTGTTCTTTCAAGGTGAGATATAGAAATGATGATGATTCTATAATAGAAATCGGAGGTTTACCGACCTTATGTCACTCTGATAGAGTTGTAATGTTTTATTTGGGCTCTCATGCATGCTTTATACATATGTATGTATTTTCTCACACCGCACCATGCTATAGTAGGCCGAGCAGGCACGTAGATGTGCACACCACTGTAGTGGGCAGATTATGATGTTACCCCAAATGCGGGATGATATGATATATGGATCGGGATGCATCTGTTCCGTAGCACTAAAACTTATATTATATATGTATCAAAATGTTTTTTTTTTAAAAAAGGCTAAGCATGCATGATATCCGCCTCAAGAGGCCATCAGATGTATATAGTTAGAAGCTTTATAACCTCACCCGGTTTATATTTGTATATCATTTTTTAACGACTTTGTTGGCTTGTGCATAGTGACAAAGTTGTTGGAGATTATATTGACGTGAATATACATATATATTTAGTGAATTTGCATCTCTTTCAGTTTGTGATATTTATGAGTTAGCCATATGGTCAACCTAGATATGATTATGAGATGGATGTTAGAAAGTGCTTGGTAGGTTAGCTCTGAGTGCCCATCATAGCCCTCCCATTGGGTTGTGACACAACCAATGAGGTTCGAGTAAAAGACAACAAATAAAACACAAAAAATTATGGATTTCAATAAAAAATTTAAGAAAAACATAGTAAAGAAAACAACTAAGGTTGGGGGCCTTGTATTCATTGTGTAAATTTGACTAGATCCCGCTACTAGTGGTGTTATTACTCGACTTATGTGATTGAATAAAAGGGATAGTCGTGTGAGTGGTTAGAGGTGTTCAGATTCAATGAATGAGGTAAGAGGTGATTCTACGAGAGCTAGCAACGCTAAGGATTTTGAGTAAGGGGTTAGTAAACAAGGACGCTTGAAACGGTAGATCGATGATGGGTTAACTACGTTAAGTTCGGGATAACATTTTGGAGATTGAGCTTCGGGAAAGGATGATTGGGATACATGAGGATATTAGTAATACTGTTATGTGATATGCCGGATTTAGAGTGTGTTTAGTTTAGAGTGGTAAGCATTAAGGAAACTCTAATGTGCAGAGTGTGTGGTATGATCCTATCTCCAGGATTGATTCCACAAGCTTGCAAGAGTTATGATTATGCGGTATTCGATGGAGTGGATTTGAGGATTGATTACGGTATCGATGATCATGAATTGATTAGAAATTGGGAAATTGACGAGTCAATAAAAGGTATAGTTGATTGACAGTCAGCAAGAATGAGGTACATCTTGGGATTAATTGAGTCTATTTAGATTGTGGCTCGTTGTCTTGCATATTCAGATGTGATGTGATTGTTACGTGAGCTTAAGGAAGGAAGTCTAAAGAAATGGACTAAGTGATATGAGGAAAATTCCGTGAGGTTTGTGATCGGCAACTAGTGATAAGCATATTTCAGTGAACCGACATGTTGAGGTTTATAAGAGGTGGCTTGGTGGTGCACGCTTGATAAGTTTCGTCAACATTCTACAAATAGGATGGTTGGCATGCTTTAAGAGAAAAGATTTGTAGTATCCCTATTATGTGAGGGCTAGAGCTATTTTGCTCGAGATGGGACCGTATTCGTGGTGGGTGTCATATGTTCGAGTTATATTGATCGGGTGTCCTGATTAGTGTATTTGGATACTGAGACTTTGAGATAGTTGTTCTAGTTTGATGTAAAGAGGGCTACAGAGTCGTTGCTTCCGTAAATGTTACGCTTGTCGAGGTATTACAATGGGGGGTTCGATGGTTCAAGGGTTATATTAAGAGACTACAGGTTTTGGCATCGAAAAGTTCGGGTAGTATCACATTTATTTATCGGGTAAAGGTTGAGAAACATGAAGATTGAAATCGTAAGGTATCGTAAGGTATAGCTCTTCGGTACTAAGTTCATAACTTGGATAGGACTCAACTTCTGGAGTCAAGGGTAATAGACATGATTTTTTATGCATGAGGAAAAGATTAGAATTGGCCGCCACAAATGTACGATAGGATTGTGCTTGGTTTTGAAAATTCGGAGTCAGTTGAAATGACTATTGGTGGTATTCGAGAGTAGTCCATTCATTCAGGGTCAACATTCTTTGAGTTAAGCTTAATAGTCTATGTTTATATTTCTAGGAAGATATTTAAGGATTCGATGAGTTTCGGCTCAGATTTGAGGTATGACAGATTGATCTAGCTTTGTCAGGGTTTTCTAGTGGATTTGATGATATTTTCTGAGAACAGTTACTTGGGTAGAATAATGGTTTATGATGAGCTTAGTACAGATTTGAAGAGGAACAGTTGTGCAACAGGTCTTTATAGTGATCAGTTGGGTTCCGACGGACTTTGCTCGGTGAGATATTCAGTGGTGTGGTTCCTGTATTGTGATTTGAAGGTTTAAGAAGACTTGGAACTAGCCAAGTTGGTTGTCGGTAAGATTAGTTTTGATGGAATTGCGTTTGTAGTGGTTCTATTTTTTTCGATTCATATTTGCACTTGCCTCATTTAAAAAAGAAAGCGTCCCCGGAAAGTACGGTTGTCAATCGCATCGGGAAAAAGGAAAAAATATACTTCTACGTGAATGGTGCTCTAAATGGACATTGTTTTAGAGTCGCCACCTAACTTATAGGTAAGTTAGGAAAACCAATTCGAAAGAGTTCACTTAAAACGGCTAAGTTTTAAAAGAAACCAATCCATACCAAAGGTTGGGTAAGGGTTCTGGTGATTTCCTGGGGATGGTGTTAGGCACCCCGATATTAAGGATCCATAAAATACGGTTGAGCTACAGGTTCTAAAAGTATGCCTTGTAGATATAAGTTGTTTTTTTTTTTTTATAAAACTGCTTTTGTTTATATTTCCGCAAATAAAGATTGGTCGTTTATGCAAGAAATACTCATTTTTCAAGAAATAAAAATGGTAGAGTTTTTCCCAAAATTGGGTGTTTTGGGTTTCGAACTAGAACACCTAGGTTAAAACCCGAAGGCATTAACCTAATTAAAACACTACGTAAGCCCACCCGAGTTTAGAAAAATGGTTTTTAGTTTTAGTTTTATAAAAATCGTCTTTGGCATACTATTATTATCCATATTTTAACCATATTTTATATTTTGGAGATTTTTTATCCTTTTTAGTCCAAATTGATCCAAAATAATTTAAGTCCATTTTGTCCAAATTGTCCATAGGTACATTCCCAATTTGTCTCAAATGTCCATAAAATTTGTCAAGTCATTTTTGTCCAAAATCAAGATTTGCATTTAAAGAATGTCAATTTATTATCCATAAGGCAGTTTTGGTCTCAAAAATCATTTGCACGTTAACATTTATCAAAAAATTAAATTAAAAATGGTTTATGGCAACTCTAAATTCATGACAATTTTTAAAGGGTTCCAATAAATCATCCAATAAATCATACTCAAACTGAATTTAAATAAATAAATGAGATAGCGAGTTGGGCCGATCAAGCCCAACAGAAAGATTTATAAATAAATATTTTCCGCCCCAATATGTGCTCCAATGCTTATTCCATCCATGGTAAGGGTCGACTCGATCTAAAAATGCTAGCGGGCCTCGGTGGACCCACCAACGTATAGGGTTAGTCACAACAAATGGGTATGCGTAATATTAGTAACTAGCCGTGGACAATAATTTAATTTACAAAGCCAAAAAATGAATCACAACAATTTTGGGGCAAGCCCATAATTATTAAACTTATAAAGTAAGGGACAGTTTATGCAAAAGGGTCCAACAATTATTAAACTAACAAAATCAATTAGACGGATGAAAAGGCCCAAATTATGGCCCAATAGCTAATAATTCTGAAATTTTTCTAAGTGTCAAACTGTGGTATACACAGTATACCACTGATATACTAACAAAAATGGAGAGCAAAACCCACGAAGGGCATACCCTTTGTACACCTCAATATACACCATATACTTATCTAATATCAACTCCCAAATTTTACACTTAGATCACACAAAAAACCTCAAATTTACCCAACAAATGCCAATGAATTTTAAGGACTCATATTACACAAGTCCAATTTTAAGTGCTTAACTACCAATTAATGACTAAATAAACAATCGAAGGTTCTCTATAATACATAGTTCCAAAACCAGTAAAAGCAAGAGTGACATAGTGCAATTCATTTAGCACAGGAGGAAAAACCAAGCAGTTTCCAACAAAGCAAGTTATACATGAGCCAAGTTCTAAATGTTTTTTTTTTAAAACATAAAAAAACAAAAAAAAAAGTGTTAATGCAAAGAGTAGTTTAGGGATAGATTACTACTTGGGAAACATGACCAGTTTAAACAAGAGTAAGACAATATCAAATCAGTTTTAACAAGCTCTTAAGTTTTCAGATTTTTCAAATTATCCTCAACAGGTTTTGGGAAACTAATCTAGACAGTTTACAAATCAATAATAAAGTCCGAGATAAAGGTCCAGTTCTTAACTCATTTTCGAAATTCAAAGTGTTTGACGGAGTTAAAAATGATGCACACATAAGTCTCCAAACAAGTCGAAAAAGCACCCAAGAGTGACAAGTTCTGCGAGGTGTTCACCGATCTTTCAATGAAACTTCAAATCCCAACTTGTTTTCACATTGTCTTGTTAAACTAGTGGGAGCAAATAAAAATTGCACACACGTCCTAGATGGTATAAAAGCATTTGCAGTTTCCAAGTTTCAAATATGGGTCAAGTGAATGAAGACAATGATTTTAAATGTAAAGTTATACCTAAATGATCATGGAGGGAATATACTTAAGAACACAGCAGTATCCATTAACGAAAAAGGGACAAAATTATAATAGTTCACGTTCCTTTCCCTACAGTATGTCAATTCAAACAAGATTCAGAGAGGATTCCTAGAAATATTATTGAAGTCTAATGTAGGATCATCTATCAGTCAAGAATAGGAGTAACAGCCAGGTCTAAACACAAGCTATTGCAGTTTCAGTTTTCCAAAAATATTTACAGTCCTCTTTTCAAACACCTATAATCAATTTTCCAGAAAATAGGTTCCCAATCCTTATACTTAACACCTTTTCAATCATATTTCAAATTTCCAAATTTTAAAGGTCACAAAGACAGTCAAAAGGGAAAGAGGTAAGATAGGCAAACAAGCAAGTAGTTCAATCTAGTTTACACAAAGTCACATAATCTCTTCTTTCATGTAAATCAGTTTTGAATTTTCAAAATCCAATACACTCTTAAACTAACATAAATGCCTTATGGCTCTAAATCAAAACAATTTAGTCCAAACAAAGAGAATTAGATCTTTTAAAAGTGCCACTTTCACCTCCTGGACTTGCTTTAATCCTAAATGTCTTGCCAAGTAATTTTACTTATTAAAACCCTATTTTTTAGAATAAGTTTTACTCTTCAGAAGGATTCATTTAGGTGAAAATCCAAAATAAACATTCAAATGACTCACGAGGACCTTGAAATTTACACATAAGAGGTTTCAAGTCCCAATTTTACAATTTTGTGGCCTATTAGTCAACTAAACTTGGTAATCAATAATAGACAACAGCAAAATTTAAAATTTTGAGTACACACAATTAAGGCTAGGCTCAGTTTGTACTTCAAGCACTTAGCAGGAATCATAAAAAAATAGTTTGACATAGGAGTTAACTTTGCTCAATCTTAAACTTTTCAAATTTTGGAATAAATGAACAAAATGCAAACTATAGCACAATTTTCAATCATAATTAACTATCTTTAAGTTAAACAAGTTCTTTCCTTTCAAAATCTAAATCTAAGTATCCTATTTATTAAGCAAATAGTTCAGTTCTCTCAAAAAATAGTCAAGTTACTTCAAAGCAGTGCAACTAAGTTGCAAGCATAGTGTTACACCTCGGAAAATTTTTCGTTAATTCACAGTGAATAGACTAACGAAGGGCACGAAGTATACAATGTTTCGATAAGTGATAAATATCATTTGATGACCCTAATTAAGATTTCAAAGACATTTGAGGTAAGAGAAGAAAGTTTGCCAAGAGAAGGCAAGGTATACATTATGTACTGGAAAGGATTTACGAGTAACAAGTTAATGATGATTTAATGATGCTTTGGAGAAGAGTTATAACGTCCCTCATATTGTTAATGAGGTGATAAACAAGTGTCAAGAAAGGGTTTCCTTTAAAGGGTTGGAGAT
>NC_081344.1:31228804-31265111 GCF_029784015.1 Lycium ferocissimum
ACCCTTAATAAAAAAAATTTAAAATTTTTAAAAATACCCCAACTTTTTTTGGGAATTTGGGTTTCAAAAAATTTTTTTCTTTCTTAAATTTTTTATGTCTTTTCAAATAACAATTGGAATGGTGGGAGTAGTTGTTAACGGTGCAGAGTTGGGAGAATGATTATCAGTTAGTTAGCTAATTATCAGAAGTTGTTAGAAGTTAGTGAAGGTTAGAAGACGAATTTACATCTGTAAGTATACATCGGTACACAGGTCTAGTTTTCCACATATATTATGATTTCATAATACAATTTTCATTTCTAGTAAAGGTCTCTTCCTATGCATTACAGCTCTCTTCTTCTAGGTTTTGACAATATTATTGGAAAAATATTATTTATTTGAACAATTAGTTAATACTGTCTTTGTTATTGTCCATTTATTTTTGGTGGTAAGACTAAAATCCCACTGATAACTTGACGTCGCGAAATTACCGACTAACGGTATGATAATATTTTTGTTTCTCATTCTTTTCCATTTTTGGTGGAGTCGGCCAATTTAAAATTATGCCAGGAAAAAGTTAGAAAATAAGTCAAATATTTTTTGTTTACTTTCTTTCCCGATTAATGTACGTGCAAAGACGAAGTTATCCCAAGCGACAATCTTACAACCCGACATAAGTTCTTAGTGATGGATTTAGGGATCAAGATGACGAAAAAGAAGAGGGTCGTGGGTGACTGGCCTAGGATCAGATGGGGAGTTTGACCGTGACGAGTGCCCCGGGAGATGAGAGAGAAATTGAAGGCTGTGGGGCACAGGATAGTAGTGGGGATGCGGCCAAAAGTGGGATATAACGGTAGTTGCATTAGGGTAGTAGTAGGAGAAGTGCGGGGGTCTCGGCAAGGGTCGTGGTGGGCATCGAGGATTGGTGGTGGAATAGAGAAGTGTAAGGGAATATGGAAGCAAAGAAGGTGGCGTATGCGAAGTTGATAGATAGCAAGGATGAGGTGGAGAAGTGGACGAATAGGGAACTTTATAAGATGGGCGAGGGGAGGCGAAGTTGAAAAGGCGGTTTCGATGGGCAAAAACAAACATCTTTTGAACCCACTTTATGCTAAACTAGAGGAAAAAGGCGGGGATAAGAAATCGTTCGAGCCGGCCAAGGCGGGGAGAGGAGGGAACGTGATGTGAATCAAGTGAAGTGCATCGACGAGCATGGAAAGTATTGGTAGAGGAGGCTCTGTTCATAAAATGGCGAATAATGCTTGCACAAACTCTTGAATGAAAGAGGGACGGGGACATCATGTATGCATATATGAACATGCGAAGGCGTCGCGATTTGGGTATTGCGGGAGTATTGGGTTGAGGAGGTTAAGGATGTTGTTCGTAGGATGCGCGAGGAAGAACGCCCGACGGCGGGTGTGCCCGTACCATCTGGCCATGGTGTATTGGAAGATTGCGGGTTCGGCGGTTTGGAGTGGGCGACTGTGGGTGCGGTGTAATGCTATCTTTAAGGCAATAATGATGCCCGAAGAATGGACAACTATAATGATCGGGGTGAACAAGGGTGATATCCCCCGATTACATTATGGAACATAGAGGTATCCGATGCTAACTATACTATGAAAGTGTAGCAATAAGGTCGGTGGAGATGATCAAAAGGGTGGTGGAGATAGCAGGGTGAGGAGATAGGAGGAGCGTACGGATATCATGGGCCTCGACTACGAGCCATCCATGGCTGTAGATCGGGCGAGGGTAGACAAGATAGGAGAGAGGAAGAGGGGACACATACGGTATTCATCGGCCATAGAAAAGGCTTTACGGCGTTCCCGAGGGAGATCCTATGGAGATGCTTGGAGGCTAAAGGTGTACCGGTGGCGTACATTAAGGTGATCGAGGAAATTTATGAGGAGCCAAGACCGGGGGTAAGTGACGGTAGGAGGAGACTCGGAAACCTTCCCGGTTGTGATGGGGTTGCGTAAGGATCGGCTGCGAGTCCATTTTATTTGTTAGTGATGGATGGATTAACGCGACAAATTCAGGTAGGTGCCTATTGTGTATTCTTTTTGTGGATGACATAGTCCCCAATGGACGAGACTCGTAGCCAGAGTTAACACTAAGCCGGGAGGGGTGGGAGGACTACTGTAGTCTAAAGGGTTAAGCTGAAGAGGGACAAGACAATCTTAGCGCAAGTTGATGAAACACCCTCGAGAGGCCAGGTGGAAGTGAGCCTTGGTACCCAAGTCATCCGTAAGAAAAGTAGTTTCAAGTATCTTGGAATGTCTATTATACACTAGTGCCGTAGATTATGACCCGATGTCACATATTCCTTTCTAAATCCAGGCTCGCTTCCAAGTGCTCCAATATGATAACAAGGTGCCGCACAAGATCATAAAACTTACCTTAGATAGTGTAGTCAAATCGTATGTTGTATGGGACGAGTGTTGGCCGATTACCATTATCACGTTCAAAAAGATGAAAGTTGCTTGATAGAGAATGTTGAGATAGATGTGTTTCACACTCAAAGAATTTTGTTGGTTTGATGAAGTTGATCATCGGGACAAGGTGGGGTTTGGCCTCGTGGGATGAAGACAAGAGAGGAAGCGAGATCGAGATGGTTTGGGCATGCAAGTAGGAGAGACACGGATGTCTCATCCGGAGGCGTGAGAGGTTAAAACTGGCCATGGATGGTTTCGGAAGAGGTAGGGGGTAGGGCCGAATTTTAAGGAGAGGTGATTAGAACGGGACATGGAGGCAGTTATGACCGAGGGACATGACGCTGGATAGGAGGGTATGGAGGACTCGAAGGGTAGGGGCCAGTAGATAGTATGGTTTATCCCTTCGTATTAGTAGTCGCATTATAGCGATATAAGTTCTTGTGCTTTGATTTCGCTACTATCCGTTATTTCCCGTACTTTGATTATTTTATTTTATCCGTGATATTCTACGTCTTGCCAGTAACTATCACGCTTTGTCGTCGTATTTTCATTTTAAGTTATCGTCAATTTGAATTTTACGATTTTAACTCTTTTTTATCATTGTTGTTGTTGTTGTTGTTTCTTTACAATTAAGCGTTATATTACCACTAACGGCAAACAAACAAGCAAACACAGCTTGAAATGTCTACGTTCTACATTGCATATCATTATACAGACTGATAAAACCCATCTAATTTCAGATGTATTCCTAGTTGAACGATGATTACAAACTTACATGGAAAAAGGCAACAATATCATAAAAAAAAAACGGATTCAGGATTTAATATTTATGGTTTTAACGTTATAATCCTTTTAAGTAATTAACAAATATTCAATAGACTATTTAAGATAAATATAGGATTTGAACTAAACTATTGAGTTATGCCAAAATCGTAGCCGATGCTCTAGCTCCGCCTGGACCATTAACAAAATCTAAAATTACAAAAAAAAAAAAAAAAAAAAAAAAAGTGATTTTGGATAGACTTGTCCTTTTTTTTTCCTCCATTCACTAAAACATGGGGAGAAGAGAATCCAACTCTTCGTAGATGTCACTGAATTTAAATTTGCAACGATGTTCGTGTCTCTTCTTTGATGTAACTTCCTCTGTTCCCTTTTTTGTTTTTGGACAGCTATTTGAATTTTGTGTATATCTCGAACTCATGACTTGTAGTTATACAACCTAATTATCATGATATGCGCAACTCATAGAAAGATCTGTGGACATTTTTTAATTTCTAAAATATACCTAGTCCAGTCTTAATCAAGTACTTGACCGACTTAATTTTGTAATGTCGGATTTTGCCACCAAAGTGGACCGTTTGGGATTTTTGTTTTATTAAGTGGCGATGTGTCGATAATGAATGAAATGAATTCCACATACGCGACATACAAGAATCCTGAGCTCTTTATAAAATTTGGACAATTCTTCTCCCTTTGAACTAATTTTTCAGTGTAAGTTAGGCTCAAGCCCTAATTTAACGGCCGATACATATGCTTGGTCTTTCAATTTGAAAGTAAAAGTTTGAAATGTGGGCCCTTTCAAATTAAGGAAGGGCATGTCCACACAACCAGGCGTGTCTGGTTGCAAAACTTGTTCAAGAAAAAGACAAATCTAGCGCAATCCATGCAGGTTCATAGATTTTTTTTTTTTTTTTTTTTTTGCATCAAATTAAAAATAAAACAACCTACTACTCCTTAAATTTTAATTTAGATATGTAACTCTTTTTTTTTTAATATATATATCTGTTTCAAAAGAAATATCTTTTTTAATATAGTAACTCTTGGTTCCAGCATTCTACATAGCTCAATGTAGTAACTCTTGATTCCAGCAGTCTAAAGAGCTTACTCAAGACTGTAAGATCCACATGGTATTTTGGTAAATTAACACATCTTTAGTTTAGTACTCTCTCTGTGATAAAATTCCTATAGCTAATCAATGATAATGGAGATCAAGCTAGATAGGGAATAGCTGCCATGGAAGTGTGAGAAGGTTCTGATTTTGAGGAAATGAATTTCTGTGTGTGTCGATACAATGATCTGTACATGAGATACTTATACAAAAGAGATGACAGTACTTGTACAGCTGTCAACTAAATATCCACTAACTACCACTAACTACCACTAACTAACCAGCTAACAAGACTTATAACCGATTAACAAATTCTACTGCACAATTACAAAAATGCTTTTATTAACTACGGGGAAATATCCTATCTCTTAATACTCCCCACTCAAGCGGTACGTGCAAGTTCAACACACCTAGTTTGTCCAAGTGATAGGCATGTTGTGCTTTCCAAATACCTTTGTAAACAAGTTCCGCTTCTTGATCCTTGGAGGTCACGTATGTTGTCTTGATTGTTCCGTCACAATATCCTTTCCTTAATGAAATGCAGATCAATGTCTATATGCTTTGTTCTTTCATGGAATATGGGGTTGGCAGCTATTTGGATAGCTGATTTACTATCACTGCACAACTCAATTGGTGTCTTGATGTTCATATTCAATTCTTTGCATAAACCAGTTAACCAAAGAATTTGCGCAACATCGCTTGCCATACTCACTGTGTGCTTATGAGTACCCTTGAAACTATACACTGCTTCTTTGCTTTCCAAGATACTAAAGAATTTCCCGGTTCATCCATAACCAGTAATGGATCTCCTTGAGTTTGGACAAGATGTCACTGCGTCGCGACAAGTATACGGTAATTATGTTGACTTTTCTGAGCTCAATAGGATTCCCAAGCCAGGTTCATTCTTCACATATCTCACTACTCTGTATGCTACATCTAGGTGTGACTTCTTTCGTCGCATAAATCGACTAAGGACATACGCGCAAATGTGATGTACCGTCCGGTGATAGTGAGATATAACAATTTCCCAATCAACCTTTGATATGGGCCAGGATCATCCAGAATCATATCTGTCTTGTTTCCAATATAGGAGTCATACTCCACAGTTGTGAGTTTTAGATTGCACTCCATGGGTGTATTAACAGGTTTCGAACCAGATAATCTACTAGCTCGTTGATCGCCCAAAGTTCGATCTTAATTTCCTTTGATTCATCAAGATTCCCTTTTGTGACCTTACAATTTCAATTCCTAGGAAGTACTTCAATTCTCCCAAATCTTTCATCTTGAACTTATTTTGTAATGCTGTTTTTGCCTCAAGGATCAATCCATGATCATTTCCTGTTATGAGCAGGTCATCCATATAAACTAGGATAATGACCATCATATGGTTCACCTTCCTTGTAAACAATGAATAGTCAAAGTGACTTTGAGTGAACACAGCTGACGAGTGCCTCGGTGAGTTTCAAATTCCATTGTCTTAATGCTGTGAGTCCATGCAAGGGATTTGTGCGGTCTCTTACACACAAGGTTCTCCCCACTAGCTGTCAAATCCCTGAGGTGGAAACATGTACACATCTTCAAATAAGTCCCTTGTAAAAAGGCATTTGACACATCCATCTGATGTAAACACCATTGATTTGTAACAGCCAAAGCCAACACCACCCTTACTGTCACCATCTTCACAACAGGAGAGAATGTCTCCTTGAAATCTATCCCCTTCTTTTGGTTATAACCCTTGACAACCAACCGAGCCTTGTACCTTTCAACTTCCCCATTTGCTCTATACTTAACTTTGAAGACCCATTTGCACCCAATAGGCACCTTTTCAGCTGGCAATGGAACCAATGGACAAGTTTGATTATCATTCGAAAAGCTTGAAGTTGTTATTCACGTCTCTCGACCCATTGAGGATCTTGGAGAACGACCTCTCGCATAAGATCGAGGTTCTTGAATGGAAGATAAGGTTGATAGGAACAACTGATATGCAGGACTGACAGCTTCAAGAGATAAGTAGGAACTCATTGGAAAAGCAAAAGAGTTGCTAGAAGACTGATGCAAAGTTCTTCTGGCACAAACATAGTCTTTCATCCGACTCAGGGAGCCAGACGCCGAGTCTACTAGATGGCTCTAAGGTCGCTCGGAGGCTGGTGTGAGTGGTCCGGTGGAATATCGGGATCAACAAGAGTTTGTGTAGAGTGGTTGATTGATATCAAGGGGGAGCGATGCGAGGTATCTCGGGCAGCATTATAATCGGGGGAGGCATATTGTCCTGACGACGGCGGGGTGAGGATCATCATCCGTGGTGGATGTGAACAACATAACTTATTTTGGAACAATTGAAACCTTTTTTCCTTAAGTAGTTGGAAAGGAAAAATGGTTTCTTTGAATCAACATCCACCGCTAACAAAAACTTGTTAGTAAGTAAGCAATATAATCTATAACCCTTACTGCCGAGGATGAGTATCCCATCGATCGAGGCTTCAACCTTGGGAGAAAACTTGTCACCAACATGTACACAAGTAGCATAGCAGAGGCACCCAATGGTTCTAATGTGCACCAAGGAAGGTTCTGCCATGTAGCAACTCAAAGGAGATTTTCCACCTAAGGCGCAAGTGGCCTTTGTTCAAGATATCTGTAATCGCACTTTTTACACATTCGGACGAAAATCTAAGTGGTAAGAAAACCTTGCATTACGAGAGCTCTAGCAATCTCAAGATGTGCCATGTGTTTTCTTTCCACCACCCCATTGGGGTGTGTGGACATACGAGCTTTGGTGTAAGATACCATTAAACTGAAACAATTCATTGCAAGCAGAGTTAAAAATTCGGTTACCATTGTCAACACGAAGACTTTGACATGTCAACCGAGTCTTTATTAAAGTCAAAAATTGTCTCAATACAACTATTGCATCACTTTTGAATCTCGACGAAGTAGACCCAAGTCATTCTACTATAGTCGTCTACCAAAGTGAGAAAAAATCTACATCCATCATGACTTGATACTCTGCTGGTCCCCAAACATCAACATGCAATATCTCAAAAAGCTTATTACATTAAAAGAAGTACTAGTAGGAAGAAAATCTTGTTTGCTAGTGAGGACATATAGGCATCCTTTATGTTGGTATCTTCCTTCTTGTATTTGAAGGTTGAAATCATCTTTAGTACTTTCTATCGGGGAGCATGTCCCGTTCTCCTACGCTAAACTTCTATATCTTCTAGTTTGGTGAAATTTGAATGAAGCGAAGCAGTAAGTCAGCTTTAATTAAACGTAGCAATTGCATTATTGGCATTATTACTCAGGGGCAACTGAATGTTGTATAGACCATCATTATGCTTACCAATCCCCTTCACCATTCCATTGTGAAGGTCCTGCAGAACACAGAGATCAGGAAAGAATGTGACAGCACATTTCAAATCTCTGGTTAGCTTAGACACAGATAGCAAATTGTGCTTAAAACCTGGCACACACAGGACATCATTAATAGTATCATCATTGTTCACCTTGCAACTTCCAACACAAGCAATATCTAATACATGTCCATCAGGCAAATAAACTCTCCTTATATTCTGTCTTGTAATTTGCCTTATTGCATCAAGTAGGTTCTTACTACATACCATATGGTTTGTAGGCCCGGATTCAATTATCTAGTTCTTAAAAGCTTCACTTTTAGTTGCCATAAAGATTTGAGTCATACCTGCTCCTTGCTTGTTATGTTCCCGGAGTTCTTTGTGGATCATCTTTCGAGAATACGATCATCTTTGTCGGTGTAAACATCGAGGCTCCTCTTGCATTTTCCTTTAGCAAATGGTCATCGATGTGGTGGTGCGGATTGCCTACATGTACTTCGTTGTTAAACGCGACATTATTTGCCAAACAGGTACAGTTGTATTCATCTTGTGATGCCATATTGGCACCAGCCTGTTGATTGTTGTTAAAACCTGTATTCTTCTTCTTGTTCTTGTTGTCTGATATATATGCGAGAAACTTCCTACATGTTCCCCGGTCTCCGCTCTCCATTTGCGAAGTCACGGTATAAATGAATGTTCTTCCCTTTGTAGTTGTTCCTCACATTTTGACCTTGATATTGACCTTGTCCTCCTCTATTGCTAAACAGTGCAGTTCCATCTGCTTGGTATTGACCTTGTCCTCTTTGTTACTGAATAAAGCAACTTCATCTGTTCCTTCTCCTGAGTGACTAACTCTTGTCAAACTCCTCTGACTTTCTTCTGAGACTATCATAGCATATGCTTTGTTTATGTTAGGAACAGGAATCATCATCATGATTTGGCTTCTCTAATTCAAGTATGTTTCATTCAACCCAGTCAGAAATTGGAAAAGCCTTTGGGTCTTAAAATGTTCTGCATAACTTTTGGATTCAGGACATCACACTAGGCAAGGCATAAGTGCATCAGATTCTACCAATAATTCCTTCGACTTGGTGAAATAACTAGCAATCGAACTAGTTCCTTGTGTTAATGTTGCTATTTCCCTATGAAGGTGAAATACTCTAGATCCGTTCTCATATCGAATCGTTCTTTCGATTCGCCCAAACCTTGCTTGCATCCGTAGCATAGGCAACACAACTAATCAATTCCTTTATGTGATCGAGTTCATTATCCATGAAAGGACAATGGCATTCACCTTGTCCCGTAGTATCGTGTAACTAGTGGATCAAACTTGTCTTTTGGTGTGTTTACCATCGACAAAACCTAACTTGCTCTTTCCTAACAATGCAATCCTCATCCATCTACTCCACAATGCAAAATTTTCAGTTCCAGTTAGCGGAAAGGAAATCAGTGAGCTACCTGGTGTGTCACATGATTGAAGGTCTAAGGGATGATGAAGATCGATTATTGTGTTCGTACTTGTGTTTCCCACTGCATTGCTCTCATCTTCAATCACCATTGATGATCAATTTTGAAGAAAAATGAAACCCTAACCGATCGAAAAAGGAATTAAGAGAAATCGAAAATTGTGCTAAAACGTAAATCAAAATTGATAAAGTAACGTAATAGGTTCTACTATGTTTCTCTTTTGCTACCGATACCATGATAAAATTCCTATAGCTAATCAATGATAATGGAGATCAAGCTAGATAGGGAAACCGAGACGACATGGAAGTGTGAGAAGGTTCGATTTTGAAAATGAATTTACGTGTGTCGATACAATGATCCGTACATGAGATACTTATACAAAAGAGATGACGATCTTTGTCTTTGTTGTCAACTAAATATCCACCAACTACCACTAACTAACCAGCTAACAAGACTTATAACTGACTAACTAATTCTACTGCACAATTACAAAAATGCCACTGTTATTAACTACAGAAATATCCTATCTCTTAATACTCTGTCTCAAATTATCTGTCATGTTTTTGTTTTATACACCCCTTAAGAAATATTAAATAGGAGGGGTGTTTGACTACTTTAACCTTATTTATATCTAAATTATAATTTGACTACTCTAACCTTATTAATATCTAAATTATAATCTCTCCATTAAATGTTTACTCTATTTATGTGTCATCTCCATTAATGACAAAATTTTACTAAGGTAAAATGGAGAAAAAATAAATAACTGTGCATTGAACTTCTAAAACTATAAATAATTTGAGACAACTATTTTTAGTTACCACGACGGATAATTTGAGACCGAGGGAGTACCAACATTCAAAAGTCTCATATATTTACTTAAACTTGATATCTAATCAAATTAAGACACTTAAATTGAAAGGGACGTAATTATTAGTATCTTTTATGATTTCATCATATTAAATTATAATAATAGTCTTAATTAACTCAATATATTATCTAACCATAATTAACTGATGTGGATTAGTGTTTCGGTACTCTAGCTTACGCCTGCAACTACTTGTGAAAGATGACAGCATTGATATAAAGGGCACAAAAATGTGTGTCCTAACATATGATGGCTCTGTAGCAAGTATTGCAAAGAAAGAGCTAACATCATCCAAAATAACCCCATCAAACATCAATTCATATGAACTATAATTTGAAAATGGTTATTGCGGTCGATAATAACCAGAACAAAACAATATACAATGTCAATATTCAAATGAACAAAAAGAAAAGAACAAAAGTGGCACGTATATATGATGAATTTGGATAGCATACGCAACTATAATGTTTCATTTTACTATTTTTATTTTATGGCGGACTTGACATTTCCTTCTTTCGTTCCTTGTACTTCCCCTCTTTCACACAACAGTTTAGCTTTCTTTAACCTCAGATCGACCTGATATCTTTTTAAGTGTCAATTCAGTTTTCAATGGGATAATTGACATGTCCGAATAAGAATACAAAAGCTTCAGGATTTGTATTATATGCCACCTTCCACATATCCCAAATTTGACAAAAACGACATGATTTAAATTCCCAAACTAGAGGGGTAGCAAGAATAATGTGGTGGGTGCCTGTCATTTCCATCGACATATACCATTTTTTGATTTTCCACCTGATGTTTGCATTATTAGGGCACGATTAGATTCGGATTCGCATACGAAAGTTTTGTATAGCGGATAAAGTCTTTCACTGCCAACAAAAACAAAACATATTCGGCAATCTTTCGAATCCCAAGACCTGTGCATGTTAAGGATGAAGGAATACTCTACTCCACTAAAACCCTTGTTGGTCAGTGACACATGATAAGTTTTATCAATCCTTTTTGACTATTGATGGTTCTGCACAATGTAATCATGGAAATGGGGAAGTTGAAAATAAGGAGATAACGCATGTGAAGGTTCCTCTTAGGTACTCATATTTTCAACAAGGACAAAGGCCTTTACAATTGATTCCAGTAATGGGGTGCCAACGTCTCCTAGTATCATATTTTCAAAGTATTTAATTTGTACTTCTTATAACAAATTGAAGCTGCATATATTTGTAAACAAACAACCTTATAAAGATCGAAGACCATTAACTTTGGTTATTTATTACATATTACTATTCTAGAAAGGCATGTCCGAAGATCATGATATTTTTAGGTAAAATAATTTCTTACTTTCCTCCTTTAATAAATAGATCATTTCAATTATTTGGGTTATTTGATAATAGATACTTGGGAAAATCCAGGACTTTTGCTTGCTTTGTGGTTTAAGTATTTTGTCTGCTTATTTCATTTAGTTCAGTGCAAATCTTGCCAATTTATGGTGCTTTTCTTCCAATGAAAGAAGAACTAATAATAAAAAATTAAAAAATTAAATCGAAAGGCTCAAGAAGATGCAGATAAAAAATATTTGGGTTACTTAAGAGATTTGTAGAATACTTGGTAGATCCAATATGTTTGCCCGGTTTAAAGTTCCATCCGGTTACTTGACCCTCAGTTTGAAACTTCGTAGAAAATTTTAAAATGTTGTCATGCCCCAATTAAGTTCAAATCTTAAAAAAGAAAAATTCCTTTTGACCAATCTAAAAATATTGAAAGATATATATGATGGGATGCTGATAAGCTATGCTATCTCGTGTTTTGATGATTTGACAAACTGTTTCTTAGGGGGAACAAGTAGGGTTACGTTCTCTGGGGGAATACCAATTATATGTTTGTCATCATAAAAAAGGAGGAAATCGATAAGTTATGCTATTTTGTGTTTTGATGATTTGACAAAACTTATTCGAGGAACCAGATATGTTTATAGAGGGAACAGATGGGGACCAGGTACTCGATCAGGTCCCCTCGTCGTACGAATCAACTCTCACTGTAAAGTTGCGATCGCACTAATCGCTAGAACCGCAAAGACAAACGGTCGTAGTTTGCTAGGCCAAACCAAAGGCTGAGTTGCCCCTATCCATTGTCACATGATCCTCACATGCTCCCTAATATATATACAACATGTTACAATGCTTAACCTAACCCTTATAAATCTGAAAATCACATTTCTCTCAAATGTTAGCCGCCACTGCTCTCAAAGTCCTCTCAAGAACAAGGCTGCTTCAAACTCAAGGACCAGATCCCAACACTGAAGATGTTTTAAGTTCTTAGGTTTGTTGAGTCTTATTCATTTGTTCTTTACATGTAATCCTACACTACATTCAACAAGTGCCATAGTAGGACAGATTTCAACCCTTGCGGGTTTGTGTTCTTGGCTAGAGTTAGTCCAGTTTTGTTTGGGTTCTTGGCTAAAGTTAGTCAAGAGTTGTCTTTGCAATAGAGTTATTATAAAAGGGCTTACAATAGAGGTATTGTATGGGGAAGGGATTAAGAGTTTAATTCCTAGGTTGCAGTAGGTTGTAATCTGAAGTTGCTCAGTTTAGTGAAGTTGAAAATCCAACTGGGGTAGGTCGTGGTTTTTAATCCCTTAAGCAAGGAGTTTTCCATGTAAATATCTTGTGCTATTTACTTTCTGTCTTTTATTTAAGGGAACAGATAGAGAACCTGGTTCTCTATACTGTTTAGTGGACTCGTTTATTCTATCAATTGGTATCAGAGCGGGTTCTTTTTAAAAGGTTAACACCTAGAAAGGATCTTCTTCATGGCTGCTCCACCAAACCTAGAGGAAGGACAGTCTAGCACAAGACCACCAAGATTCAATGGAAAGTATTATGGATGGTGGAAGGCAAGGATGCACGATTTCAGCTGGCTGAGGATTATGAGTTGTGGGACATCATTTGTGATGGTCCGCATGTCCCTATGAAGATTGATGAGGCTGGTATTGCAAAAGTTCCAAAACAAAGGAAGGAATATAATGAGGCTGACAGAAAGACTGTTAAAAGAACTACAAAGCCAAGAAAATCCTTGTTTGTGGTATTGGACCGGATGAGTACAATTGCATCCCGCCATGTAATTCTGCGAAGGAAATCTGCAATGCTTTTCAAACTGCTCATGAGGGAAAAAGTCAGGTAAAGCAGTCCAAAATAGACATGCTTACCCTTGAGTATGAACTTTTTAAGATGAAGGATGGGGAGTCCATTCAAGACATGCATGCCAAGTTCACCTCCACAATCAATGAACTGCATTCCCTTGGTGAAATCATTCCAAACAAGCTTGTGCATAAATCTCAAACACTGCAAACACTGACCATGGATGAGCTCATTAGAAATCTCAAAACCTATGAGTTAAAAAGATAATAGGACCTAGAAAGGAGAGAGCCAAAGAAAGAGAAGAAATTGGTTCCTAAGGCTGCTGTTACAAGTGACTCCAGTGATGATGAATCTGACTTGGCATATCTCACTCAAAGGTTTCAAAAGATGATGCGAAAAAATAGTGGGTTCAAAAGGAAAGGAAAACCCAGCATAAATTTCAAAGGAAATGACTGTTGTCACAAGTGTGGGAAACCTGGACATTTCATCAAAGAGTGTCCTCTCCACAAGTGGGACTGTTTCAAGAACAACTCTTAAAAAGTAGCAAAGAGGAACCTGGTTCCTGACAAAAATTCAAAAGAAGAGAAACAACTGACAACTTGGTGAAACAACAGCTCGTCTGCTGGGAGACTCCTCCAAAGGAATCTGAAGACGAAGATGATCCAGGAGATGCTTCTATGATGGATATTGATGATATATCTTCAAACTATGAGTCAATCTTTGCAGTCATGGCCAAATCTGACCGTGATAATGACAAGGAGGATAAGGTAAATTTTTTTGAAATTCAGAAAAACTTAAAAAGTTACTCTCAGAAAAAATTAATGTCATTTGCAAATGTGTTAGATGCATATCACTGTCTCATAAAATAAAAAGATGTTCTAATTGAAGAATTTGGAGAAATAGAGCAAGAAAGAGATGGCATAAGTAGACACTACGTAGATTTAAGGGAACATGTAGATGTAGTGTCTAGAGAAAAACTCTTTGTTAAAAAGTCAAATTAAAAGGTGGATGAACACACCTACAGAGGAAAGGAAGAAGCTAGTAAGATTCAACTTGAGCTCTAAAAGGAACTTAACAAGACCAAGATGAATCTTACTGCTGTGCTTGAAAGGAACAAATAGCTTTAAGAAGACTTAAAGAGGGTAAAAACCGATCTAGATAAGTCACTTTGATGGACCTGGTCCTCGGATGTAGTTACCTATATGTACAAGAGAAACACAGGAGGTAGGGAAGGTAATTGGATTTAAAAAGGCTAAATATCCCTATAACCCCCACATCAAGTATGTCACTACATCTGAAAATTGGCTATGCACTCACTGTGGTCAAACCGGTGATTATAAAGATGCATGCAAAGCCAAAATTCAATCTCTTCAAAAAAATAAGAATTTCATTGAGAAGAAACCAGAGCTGAGGGACCCGGTCCCTGAGTAAGAAAAACTGGTTTGCCTGCACAGACTAAAAGAAACTTAATTCACCCGTTCTATCATTCTAAGGGACACAAGCTGGTTTGGATTCCTAAATCTAATCAGTGACTCAGTTTGCAGGCTGAAGTGAGAGGAAGCAGTAAAAAATGGTACATAGACACTGGTTGCTCAAAACTCTTAACAGGAAATATGCAGAATTTTCTCTCACTCAAGGCCTTTTAAGGAGGGAGTGTGTCGTTTGGGAATGACAAGAAAGAGTACATTCTTGGCGTTAAAAAATATGACAAGACACTCTCCCATGCAATTGAAGAAAGTGTACATGTGATCTCTGATGAATCAAACAACTTGGGTGATAGAGGCACATATGATGGTGATGCAGGAGACGGGGAATTTTCAAAAGTCACTGATGAGGTCATTAAAATTTCAAATGGAAAGACAGATCTGATGAGTCAAGTCAAGTAAGATGATAAAGAAGGTGCAAAATCCCCAAGAAGCACATTGGGTCCTGGTACCTCCATTACTCCACATGAAGCTGAGCACCAGGTAGCTGATGTTGTATCAGGTATCCCTGAGGCTGGACAAACCAATCATGAAAGTCAAGCCTCTGATGAAGATAATGACAGCTCCAGAGGAACCTGGTCCTTCAAATCCTGAGGTACAAGTATCAAATGAGAAGCACAAAGTATCTCATCCACTTCATAACATGATCACTCCCTTAGATTTTGGTATTCAAACTAGATCTAGGGCGAGAAACATGTTTTCCCTCTCAGCCTTCCTGTTTCAAATTGAAATCATGAATATTAAGGAAGCATTGAAATATGTTGATTGGATAATTTCTATGCAAGAAAAGCTCTATCAATTTGAAAGAAACAAGTGTGGCACCTGATCCCCGGACCTTCAAAAAGAACAGTGATTGGAACCAGGTGGGTGTTTCGCAATAAGCTTGATGAATTTGGAAACACAATAAGGAAAAAGACAATGCTAATGATTCAAGGATACAATCAAGAATAAGGGATAGACTATGATGAGACCTTTGCTCATGTTACAAGAATGAAAGCAATCGGGATTCTTCTTGCTTTTGCATCTTATATGGAATTCAAATTGTTCCAAATGGATATTAAAATGCCTTTCTAAATGGATATCTAAAGAAAGAAGTATGTGTCAAGCAACCTTCTGGTTTTGAAAGTCATGAGCATTTTGAGCATGTCTACAAGCTTGACAATGCCTTGTATGGTTTAAAGAAAGCCCATCGGCCTTGGTAAAAGAAAGCCCATCGGGCTTGGTATGAGAGATTGTAAAAATTCCTTCTTGAAAATGACTTCACAGAGGGAAAATTGACAACACCTTATTCCTGTAGAAAAAAGGCAGAAATCTGTTGGTTATTCAAGTGTATGTTCATGATATCATCTTTTGTGCCACCAATGATTCTCTATGTGAAGATTTTTCAAAGCTCGTAGGAAGTGAGTTTGAAATGAGCATGATGGGTGAGCTAAACTTCCTTCTTGGGGAACGCATCAAGCAAACTCCAAAAGGCACCATGATCAGTCAACAAAAGTACATCAAAGAACTTTTGAAAAGGTTTGAAATGGAAAATGCTAAGACCATTGATACTCCTACATGCTACCAGGCTGGACATGGATGATATTGGTTCTCCTATGAATGAAACTATGTATAGGGGCTTTATTGGGTCTTTACTCTACCTGACTACAAGCATACCTGAAATTGTGTTTAGCGTTGGACTATATGCAGGATTTCAATCCAGTCCAAAAAAAATCTCATTTGTAGGCCGCAAAAAGAATTCTAAGGTATCTCAAAGAGACCACAGACCTGGTTCTCTTCTATCCTTCAAGAGATAAATTTGACATGATTAGATATGCTGATGCTGATTATGCTGGATATTTGGTGGATAGCAAGATTACCTATGGAATGGCTCATTTTCTTGGATCATGCTTGATCTCATGGGGGACAAAGAAGCAAAATTCTATGGCTCTTTCTACTGCAGAATTTGAATATGTAGTTGCTGCCTCTTGCTGTGCTTAATTGCTTTGGATCAGACAACAACTTGAAGATTTTGTTGTGTTTACCGATTGTGTGCTCTAGTTATATGACAATACAAGTGCACTCAATATGATAAAGAATCCAATGCTACGCAAAAGCACATTGATGTTAGGCATCACTTTCTGAGAGATACTATTGAGAAGGGTATAATTTGTATAAGTTTTGCAAAATGGAGGATCAGGTAGTAGACATCTTCACCAAAGCACTAAGCAGGGAATGCTTTGAAAGAAATCGCTTGGAACTGGGTCTGATCAAGATCAATTTACTATTCCCCTATAAGATTCCCCAAATGATTGGCTATGTTAAGAGAATAGGTACATGCTGAAAGTGTTTTTCGATAACATCTAACTCAGTTCCATACTGTTACAGGTATGCACGCATGGCAATCTCAAGCCAATACAAGGATGAGTGATATTTCCTTCTTCAAATATTTTTCCCTCATTTTGAAAAGAAGTCAAGGAACCTGGTTCCTATGACTCAGGTAAGGATTTTCATCAGTACTTGTGTTTTTTTTAAACTTACTATCAGTACCACTTCATAAAATGTCTTCCTGCTCCAAAAATCCTAAACTCTAGCCTAAATGCAATCGTTGTTCACCCCGCATTAGAATTCAGTTCTTCTTTGTTCACACGTGTCAAAATCCCTCTACAAATATTACACTCTTCCACTTTTAAAACACTCAACCTTCTCTTGACCAAACCAAAGAACACAAACGTCGTCCTTGTTTCCTCTGCTTAGCCCCAATAACTCAACATCTCTCTTTGTGTGTCTTCCTTCTCAAAATTCTATGATATCTTAGTCAGAATCAACCTCTTGAAACTCCCCTACACCATATCCTCCAGTTTCACCCATCAAAACCGCCCCTTAGATAGTAAAAAGTGCGATGAGTCGGACAAAGGACACACTGAGTCCTCTGTTGACTATCTTTTTGAGGAAAATCTCGTTGAGGGATAAAATAGGAGATCAAACATCTTATAAAGTGAGACCGAGATAATTGTAGTTGGGTTCATAGAAGCGATTGAGAAGTTGAAGGGAAGGGAAACTGGTGCCTCAACTCAAGGGGAATCTAGTTCCTCTGTGTTTAAGCTAGATTGCCCCCTGTGTGGGATAGGAGACCAAGTTCCTCTAAGACTCAACATAGACACCACTCCCTAGCGTGTGTCAACTATTACTGTGCTTCAAAGAAAGAAAAGTTAAGGAAGGACAAGTCAGCAGTGGTTGCTGAAGAGGGACCTGGTGCTGAGGTTCTGAAAACGCAAAAAGTGTTGAATGGAAGGGTGTTTGATCTCGAGATTGATGAAAAGTCTGAGATGAAGGAATTGCTGGAGATACTTGAATTTCAAAACTGGAGTCATTTAAAAAAATAGGGAGACTGTGGGAACCAGGAAGCAGATGTTCACCTTGGGCACTCTTGAGAAATGTGAGTGTGTGCCTAAGAAGGGTGGTGTTAGCAGTAGCTCCACTATCTCGAATCCGATTGATACCCAGGAAAGGGAAAATGAGGAGATTAACAGGTTAAAGGCTAAAAATGCCATTCTTAAGACTAAGCTTCAGCAATGTGCAAAGGGAAAGGAGGAAACAGGTGCCTCAGGCGATTTAATGAAGAAAATGCTCAACTGAAGGCTGATGTAGAAGACCTAAAGAAGAAAGTGGAGGACCTGACGTTGCAACTAGTCCAAGACCATAGGGCCGCAAATGAACGAATAGCCAAGCTATTCAAGTTAATTCCTTGAGCTAGTCCCTTCGCTTAGCCTCCCATTTCCTTACTCCCGTGTCCTCATTTCTAAACCCTTGTTTCCTTGTTCTAATGCCTGTTCAATCCTTCCAATCCTTGTTATAATGACTGTGGTACTCCTGTCTGTTTAATTAACATATTTTGTGCTGATGAATTTACTATGTTTTTGCTGGTATTAAATTGGGCATTATCTTTATCTTTATGCAATGATATTCAACCTTGTTTGTTTTGCTTTTGCTCATGCTAATGTTGCCCTAGTGGCCACGAGTTAATGTTGCTGAATTTCTTTTTGCTTGTGCTACTGTATTTACTCTTTTCCATAATGCCAAAAGGGGGAAGTATTCAGGGGTATTCAGGGGGATTGATAGTTCGTTGTTGCTGCTAACATGTTACTATGAGATATATCTGGTTCTCAGGGGGAACAAGCAAGGATCTAGTTCTTTGCTTGTGCTGATAATGTGTTGTCATATTAGAAGATAGGTCTGTTTCTCAGGGGGAACAAGTAGGGATTGTTGATACCTAATTTTCACCTCATAAAACGCGTATTCTAATTTTCAAATTTCCCGAGTCCAAGACGGAGTAAGGATGCCTTTTAAAATTTTAAAAAACCCGAGAAAATTGCAAAAATTGACGTTTAATTGCTATTCTATGAAAATTGACAATTACAAGAAATTACGATGTATTTATTTTGATAAATGTAAGTTAAAAAGAAAACGTGTATCCCGCTCTGTCTAAATTCGGGAAGTTCAACAATTGAAACGGCGTACGAATTACGGTTCCATTTTTTACCGCATTTTTTACCCCCTTAAAAATTATCCGGAACTATATCAATATTAGGCTCATTTTGAAACTAATTTTCTAAATTTGCGAGTTTTAAAATTTAAATTAGCCTAAAATAACTATTTTATCTAGTTATATATATATGTTTATATCACTTAGTTATTATTTGATTTATATTAAGAGGAGGAGGAGGAGGGGGGGGGGGGGAGGAACCTATTGAAATAAAAAGAGGAAGTTTAACTAAATAAACTTTCCCCCCATAGTTTTATTTGGTTTTCCACCGGCTCCTTATTCTCTTTGAGGAGGAATGGCGACGTGGGTTTAGGGTTTCATCGTGATTTTAATTCGAACACTTCCATGGCCAGTTTTTGGTGCGATTTCATGGGGGATTTTGTCCCCATCGTTCCCTCTACTGATTATCAGGTTTAATTTAACCTAATTCGTTATTTTTAACCTAAATTCAATTATGACTCGGGTTGTTGCTCGGGTCCTTGTGGGTTTTTGGTTGCCATGGGCGAGGTTTAAAACCTTTAGCCATCTTGTGCACCAAAGACCCCAAAAGCAGGGACCTAGGGTAAAAACCCGTTTGAATTTGGGTACAATTTTGGGGTTTCTATCCATTTTTAGTACTGTGTTACCGTCAATTTGTTATTTGTTTGTCCTATATAATGACTAGGCGTACTATTCGGTTATTCCCCTAAAATTTAGGGATTTTGAATTAGGGTGTAGTACGAATTGGCTGGATTTTTTGTTTGTTTGTATGATGTGTACAATATTTGAGTGGATAATAGTACTAACTGTACAATTTTGCAACAAAAATCCCTTATCCTATATCCTAAATTTCAAAATCTTTGAATATGAGGGGAAATTCTGTTTTGAGGGATCTTCCCTACCATTTTTACCCCTAGCTCACTGAATTTGCCTATAAATAGCAAGTTTTTGTTCATTATAGGCAGATTTTTGGATACCCTAAAAGGCAAAAAAATAATAATATACTAAGCCTATGATCCTATATTCTACAATACACAATAGAGAATACTAAGAGACACTATTCTATAACCTATACTACTTGAAATACAAAACTATTTTTTCTCTGAAAATTTGAAGAAAGGCATTAAGGATTTAGTTGGTGTTGAAGCTTGGATTTCAATCCCTCTTTTGATCTTTAGGTTGCCCCAGATAAAGGTAAATCCTATCCTGACCCTCTTTTCCTATTTTAGTTTTGATTATGCTGTGTTTAGACTTGTTTACTATTTGAAATGGCATGAATGCTTGGTCCAATGCTTAGTATTGTTTTCTGTGTTTGCTCTAAAATTTGGAGGTTACTCCTATGGTTTATTTCAGTTTTCTAGACTCTATTTTAAGTTGTCTTATGTAATGAAATCTGTTTATTGAAGATTGGACTATGTTTGGCATTTCTTCTGTGTTGTCAACTGTTAGAGGGTTTATTTATGTTATAAGGATAGTGTTAGGCATTTTAGGGGGTTGTTAGTGGACATTGGTGTTTAAAAAGGGTTTGAAATAAGGAGAAAGGTCTTTTTATCTCATAGGTTATTGTTATACTGATTAATTTGAGAATCTGAGGCTTTATCTTCCATCTTGCTTGTTTTGACTATTTTAGATTCTGAAGATTTTAGTCCTTGAGGCTACTTTAGTTCATTTGAGTTTATTAATTTTGAATGCCATGATTTTAAGGTATATGGTGTTGAGGGTCTGCCTCATAGTTGGTTGCCAATGACTTTGTCTAAAACTATTTTGAGAACTTAAAAGTGAGACTGGGTCCTTGTATCCATCGTTGATAGCTGGAATCTAGGCTAATGAGGTCTTGAAATTAAAAACTGAGATGTGTTGCTTTTTTTTTTTTTAATACATAAAATTAGACTAAAGAGATTAACTGAATCTCTGTAGACCCGTTTCATTTGTGTTTGAGCTTGTTTCTATCCTTTAAAGACTGAATTCTGTTCAAAAGATTGCCAGAGATAGCTTTTCAAAAGAGCTTTTCAAAAGACCTGCCAATCTGTAGACCTTTAAAACTTGAACTTCTGATTTTTCTACCTGTAACTGAATAACTGTTAAGGTTACAAAAGGGATTTTTGAGTTCTTGTGTCTTCCTTGGCTCACCTACATATATTTCTTCCCTTTTGAATCCTGCTTAAGCCTTGAAGGAAGTGGAAATTAGCCTTTTTAGTTTGCCTTGTGTATTTTGAAATGGCCAAAGCATGACTCAATGCCTCTAAAAAACTAAGAATTTGTTTAAAAAGATAGGAACTGGATGGACTTATAGCTTGTCATGTTTGTTTTTAAAGTTAGTATGAGCCTTGTTTGGTCTTGTATGCAAGCAAATCACCTGTTTTGGGAATTGTTAGAGGAACATATAAAAAAGGGAAGAAGAACTTGCTCTCTTGTTTAAGAAAGTGAACATTGGAAAGCTGAGACTATGATTGTGTTTGTAACTCTTCTGTGACTTGTTTTTTGTTTTTTTTTTTTGTTTGATTGCCTAGGCTATTGTGTAATGTGATCTGTAAGCTCACTCTAATTAGGTAGCTTTGAAATACCCTTTGGTTACCTGATCATATAGAGGTTAAATTTAAAGAAGGCCAAGATTTAACTTTAAAAGGAAGTTTGAAATTAAGTGTAGTAAATATTCAAGTCCCTCTATATTTCTTTTCCTATGTCTGATCCTGCAACTTGCATATCTGGTTCCTTGTACACTGTTTGCCCATATTTCTCATAAAGATATCATTGTGTGACCTAGGAGAAGTAACATGTACCTTTCCTAACCACTTTGTGGATACTGAGCCATCTTTTCTTTGTGTATTTGTCTTTAGCTGTATGCTTGGCATAGATAGCCATGTGTTCATTACTTGCATTGTTGGCCCATACCAAGTTTTTGAGAGTAGTTTATAACCAGATTATCCTTTAAGATTTTAATTTAAACTTGCAGGACTTGTAACCCTTAATGTAGTGCTAAAATTGTCACGATACGACTAGAGGCCATGACGGGCCGGAGTCGACTACCGAGCACAGCTCATTAAGCTAGTCATCATACCCAACTTCGAACACACACACATTCTCGAGAAGGCAACATATACATGTATATATATACACGAGTCCTCATGGCTACAAAATGATATACAAAATATACACCGAATATATCCATAAAACATCGACTACCCGCGTATCCGTATCTACGAACCTCTACTGAAATCGCATAAGGACGGATAGGACCCCGTCGCCCCGAAATATATACACAAAATAATATGACCATAAGTAGCACCTCACCGGAGTAGGTGCTCCTGTCGCTACGTGATAAAATAAGCTCACCGAATTACATCGTCTCCTGTCTACGTAGGCATGAATATACCTGTGGGCATGAATACAGCGTCCAAAATAAAAGGACGTCGGTATGAAATGTGTATTGAGTATGTAAGGCATGAATAATACCAACATAATAAAGGAATGATGAAACATAAGGCGAAGATATAACCTGTTTAGCATTTAATGGAAAATACATGTTATGCATATCAAATATACCATCATCGTTAACCCGCGTCCGGGTAACTATCGTACGCCTCCCACTAGTGGTGTCATGTCCGGCCCTCTAGGCACGGTGTAATCAAAGCAACCGGCCTTAGCGGTGTCATGTCCAGCCATCGAGGCACGATGTAATCATAAGCAGCCCGCCTTAGCGGTGTCATGTCCGGCCATCTAGGCACGGTGTAATCTCATTATCATATACTTATCATAGAGCATGCATTAGAACTCAAGTACAAACTATAACTCTATAGGGGTGACGTAAGGTTGAGAACCCCTGATTCCATTATGGAGTAGTCATGATCATCATGTCTCACCTTGAAGGAACTAGCATTATAAGGTGAGTCTAGTAACAATGAATAACATCAAGGAATCATGAGATTTTTTAAGAATATCATATCATAAGCTTTGGAATCTCTAGACTCAAACTCATCATCATCATTATCATTTTCATAACATACCTCTTATCTTTATCTCATGAATAGTTCTTTATAGTCATAGACTCAAGTTTCCGGAATATGAGAACATCATGGAAAGCTAAAGGAAATCATATTATAGGAGTCATGCCTTAGAAAAAGAGGGGACTAGCCTCACATACCTTTATATCTCTCAACTCTATCGTCTAATTGAGTGCCCCTCAAGTTTGTGCTTCTACTTCAAGGGAATTCGTACTAAGATTAGATAATACCACATCATATTTATTCCTCACATAACATTTCCTCAATGTCATTAGCAGCATCTATAACGAGATTATATTCATCTCATACTAAAAATTATGATTCACATTAACTTACTACCCAACATACCATTATTTCCATATTTAAGCTCATATTCTACTTTCTTCCATAATCCAAGTCTTTTAACCCCTTAATATTCTTAATAGCATGAAATAAACATAAAAATCACCTTAATCACTTAGGAACAAGCCTTGAGTCAATCTACTCCATTAGAATGAAATCCCCTACTTGAATACCAAAGAAATTCTTACTCTCCAAAAACCCTAATAGGCTTCCTAGTACATGAATCTCTTAATCTTTGCTTTTGATCTTGGTTTCTTGGTATAGATTTGTTGTAGAAATGGAGGGAGGGTTTTGGAGAGTTCTAGAGAGATGTAGGATCTATTTTTGGGAGAATAATGGAATAAAAACGTGGGATCTTATATTTATAATCAGGGGAAAGTTCCAACCGCTCTGCGCCGACGAGCGGGGTCGACGGTCCGTCAACATGCCCGTTGAGCGGCCGAGATGCTTGACGGTCCCGCGTCGACGGTGCCAGACGAAAGCTCGTCGACGTGCCGACGGTCGACCTCTGGGCCATCGACGCTGACTGGTTTTAGCAGTTTTTCTGAACTGCTCCGTTTTGCTCCTATTCGATTAGTTTTACTTCTGATTCCCTCGTAATGTCACGAATGCATAATTATACTCCTGTACACATACAAGGTAAAATATCTTATGTCCAAAACTCTGGTGCGGATTACCGAACCAAAGGTACACACCGCCAATAAGCCAAAATCTCCTTGCAACAAACGGAAGGTGTAACAAAAATTGAAATCATGCTTAGGTGATCTTGTTTGTACCTAACTTGCTTGTAATATTAGCACTTGACCTTGTTGGTTTGTTTGAAATTAAGTCTTGTCTAGTGAATCATCTCCTGCACCTAGGACAGTGCCATGAACCTTTTCTTTGTGTCTCAGTTTTTGGAATTCTTGAAATCTGTCACCCCTCCCACTTGAAGTTCCTTTCCACTTCTGATTTGCTTATGACTTACAGACTGTTTGTCTTGTCTCATATTGGTTATTTGTTTATTCATGTTGGTTTGCTGCTTGTGACTGGCATTTTACATTTGGAATTGTTTAAAGACTAGTTGGTCCTCTCTACTCAATATGATCACTTAAATAAACTAGGTGTGGGAATCTAAATCAATACTAAAGCTATTGCTTGTTTCTTTTTGTGACTCATTGCTTGTGAAATCTAAGATTGCTTTATATGTGTTCTCCTCCCTTATTGGCCTTAAAAACTTAACCATGCTAGGACTTGAAAGTTGGTTTAAGACCAAACTCTCCCTTCAGAATTCTGCCTAAGTATTGGAGTTTGTGATAATTGCTATGGTTTGAATCCACATTTCAGCTCATATCATTACTTTAGACTGAGTTTGATCCAAATTTACTTGTTTGAAGTCACTAGGAACCTGTTTTAAAGGCTGAGGGACTGAAAATGATAAATAAGTAGACTAAAAATAAAACCAGTAACTTGAAAGAAACTTTGTAAGGGTGTTCTAAGTTTAAAAAGTATGAAGATGCTTTTCCTGTTTGTTGATTAGCTTGGTTGTTCCTTGATCCTACCTTTTTGACAAACTTATCTGAGAATGTAACTGAGAGAATGTAACTGAGTTGAAAGCCATCATTTTGAAACCTTGCAAATTTTTTTCTATAGAACAGCTTATTTACTGAAATGGCTTTTGATATTGATTAAGACCTTTGGGATCCAATGTTGGAGCTTAAACTAGAATTCAAGGACTTAGGGAGCATTAGGGACCCTTGAATCTGATTGGTCTCTAGATTTTTTAAAACTAAAACTGACATAGAAATGACTTTTAACATTAAGAACTTCCCCTCTGTGATCCCTGGTGAGTAGTGAATGGGTTTAGAAAGGTCTTCTAGCACCGGGCTCGATTCGCCTAAAACTGAAACCTTGACTAGATCATTCATTACCCTATCTATATTAACTATTGATCTCCTAAAAAGAACTAGAAATCAAAATCTTGAATATGATGATTATGGCATCTGCCTTGTCTTATATCATTCATGTGTATGTACTGCTTCCCCAGGTTGTCGCATTTATTGCTGTTGTTTGCTTAGCCATCTTGAAGTTGTCATGCTCCCTTGTCCATGCCATTGCTGTTTTCTGAGTTATGACATTTGATAAGCTTTGCATTGTCTGCCATGGCATTACTTAAAACTGCTTAATTTTCTTCTTTTGTTGTCTGTTAAATGATTCTGTGACACCCTTGTTCTGTGTTTTTGCCTAGTCTTAGAATTGGTTTGTTTTGCCTTATTTAGTAGTTAAAACATGAAGTTGAAAATTGTAGGATTACTGGGTAGGTTTAAAGGGTTTGGAGTGATTTAAGTAAGTTGTTTGAGGGTTAATATTAGTCGAATATCTATTTGTATATTAAGGTATACAAAGGGTATGCCCTTTCATGGGTTTTGCTCTCTATTTCCATGAGTATACCAGTGGTATATCATGTATACCATGACCTGACACTTAGAAAAAATTGAAAGAAACGGGCCTTGGGCCTGCCGCTGATGTTCTGGGCCTGTTGCTTTTAGGCCCTTCTTATTTGAGATAGCTGCTGTTTGCGATTCATTGTATATTGGGCTGGGCCTAATGAAATGTTGTAAATTCATTTTTTGGCTATGTAATAGTTGTAGGCTTTAATTTTATTGTTCAAGTTTAATTTGTGGATATATTCTAATATTGTGTATATCCGTTTGTGTCCTTGTCCACAAACCGTTGGTGGGCCCCAAAAAGGCCCACTAACGTATCTAGATCGAGTCAACCCAATTTGGAGCAAAATGGAGCATACGTTGGACTTAAGACGAACCTCGATTGCATAAATATTTCTCTTTGGGCTCGGCCCAAATTCCCTATCTACCTTTAATTATGTATTTTAAAATTATTATTTGTGCAATTATCATGCCTATTGGAACCCTTAATAGATTGTCATATTTTTAAAGTCGCTAAAAACGAATTGGCTACAAATTAAGACTAGTTTTTGAGGCATTAAAACACAAACTTGAGGCTGATTTGGACAAAAGGACTAGAACTGCCAATTTTCGTGAAATTAAGGACTAATTTGAATATCTGATAACTTATGGACTTATGATATATGGGCTGGTTTAAACCATTATTCAAACTTGTGGGACTAGTTATAATTGATGGAATTAAGCTAAAATATAAAACTTGACTCAAACGTAGAAAAAGATAAATAAAAAATGGACTATATATATATATATATATATATATGTAAAATACTATATATACTATAATAATATACTTAACCAATTTTCTTAAAACTATTTTCCTATACTTTAACCGTTTGTCAAAAACTATTTTTGGGTGGACTTATGTAGAGTCCTACTTAGGCTAAGAGCCTTCGGGTATTAGCCTAAGTGTTCTAGTCCGATACCCTAAAACGCTCAATTTTGGGCAAAACTCTACCACTTTTGATTCTTGAAAAGAGGTAGTTTTGCATGAAAGACTAATCTTTATTTGTGGAAGTATGAAATACAAACTATTTTTATCACAACAAGTTTTATATCTATTTAGACACACTATTTGAACCCGTAGGTAAACCTCAATTGAGCGGATCCTTAATACCGGGGTGCCTAACACCTTCCCCGGGGGATCACCAGAACCCTTACCTAGACTCTGTGTATATTAGGTTTCTTTTAAAATAATCATAAAATAATTGTTTTAAATAAACCCTTTTCGACTCGGGTTTTCTTAATTTCCTAAAAATTAGGTGGCGACTCTAAAAATAAGTCCATTTAGAGTACCATTACGTAGAAGTATATTTTTTTTCTTTTTCCCGGTATGATTGATGACCGTACTTCCGAAAACTTTTCTTTTTAAATGAGGCAAGTACAAACACGAATCGGAAAAAATAAAACCGCTACAGTGATCCTAGTTCTCGGGGGGAATATCAATTTATGGGTTTGACATCATCACAAATGGACAAATTGATAGGTTTATCTCATGTTTTGATGATTTGACAAACTGTTTTCAGTGGGGGAGAAGCAGGGATCTACTTCTGGAATATCAATTATGTGTTTGTCAGCATAAAAAAGGGGGAGTTTTTATAAGTTATGCTATCTTGTGTTTTGATTATTTGACAAAACTTATTCGAGGAACCAGATATGTTTACAGAGGGAACAAATAGGGATTAAGTACTCGATCAGGTCCCCTGCACGTCGTACAGTCAACTCTACAGCGTTGGAAAGTCGCGATATCGTACATCGATCGATGAACCGAAGAAGCCAACCGCATCGCTAGAGGCCAAACCAAAGGCTGAGTTGTCCCTATCCATTGTCACATGATCGTCACATGCTTCCCAATATATATACAACATGTTACAATGCTTAACCTCACCCTTGTAAATCTGAAAATCACATTTCTCTCAAGTGCTAGCCGCCGCTGCTCTCAAGGTCCTCTCAAGAACAAGCCTGCTTTAAACTCAAGGACCAGATACCTACACTGAAGATGTTTTATGTCCTTAAGTTTGTTGAGTCTTATTCATTTTTTATTTACTTGTAATCCTACACTACTTTCAAGAAGTGCCGTAGCAGGATAGATTTCAAACCTTGTGGGTTTTTGTTCTTGGCTAGAGTTAGTCAAGGTCTGTTTGGGTTCTTGGCTAGAGTTAGTCAAGAGTTGTCTTTGCAATAGAGTTATTGTAAAGGGCTTACAATAGAGGTATTGTAAGTGGAAGGGATTAAGAGTTTAATTCCTAGGTTGTAATAGGTTAGTGAATCCCTGCGCCTTGCTCAGTTTAGTGAAGTTGGAAATCCTACTGGGGTAGGTCGTGGTTTTTAATCCCTTGAGTAAGGAGTTTTCCACGTAAATATCTTATGTTATTTACTTTCTGTCTTTTACTTTGAGGAAACCGATAGAGAACTTGGTTCTCTATACTGTTTGGTGGACTCGTATATTATATCAGATGCAGTTTCACAACTCAAATTGTGATGTCACCAAATCTAGTCAACTACATTATTCACATCGCATTAGTGTTTTCTTTGATTAAAATTAGAAGAAAATAAGAAGTGAATCTTCGAAAATGTGAATAAAATATTACGATTAATCAATTGCTAGCCTCTGACTTATACTTAATTAATTCCCTTTAAATTTTAATTTTAATATTTAGTTGGTTAAGGTGTCGCATGAAATAAGCATCCATAGTCGGCTAATCGTTGGTTTATGATCTCCATATCTTAAAGATCAAATCAAGAAATAAAATGGATTCGATATATCGACAATATTACTTGCTATACAAAATATACTATCAAGTTGTTATCTTATACAATCATATACACAAGAGAGCGGTGAATTGAGCCGTTGCAAAATTTTTCACTAACTCAAATTTGTTTAACCTTATATATATAAATCTAAAGAGTTTGTTTATTCGTTGATTCTCTTATATTTTTTTTAATAAACTATTTTTACTTGCAGAGCCTCTCATATTTAAAGTTTTTAGTCCTACTAACCTCATCCTAACTATTGTTTTGTCAAACTTGAACTTTATGCCAAGCATAAATTTTAACATGCAGATAGGAAAAGTGGATGGATATTCGATTTTGACCTCGCTATTTAATTTGTGTGTTTTTTTTTTTTAAAGAAAAACAATTACACGTATACTTTTTTTTTTTTTGACGATTTCAAATATACAAAGCCTGAAGTTAATCTTAACAAAATCTAACTTCAAATTTAAAGTTCAGATGCATATGACTGAAGTTCAACCCCTTTTTTACCTGGACTTAGCCATGTGTGACTGAAGTTCAGTCATTTTTGCATGACTTCAGTCATATATGGCTGAAGTTCAGGTGACTGAAAAAAGAACTGCAGTTCACTTATATGTAACTTTAGTCATTGTCTCTAAAATTCGATTTTATCAAGCCTAACTTCAAACATCATACCTGAAGTAGCTATATGTGCAATTTTTTTAAAAAGTGGGTACAAATTAAATGACGATGTCAAAACAGGCTTCTCGTAAATTTCTTACCATGTAGACTCAGTGATAGACTTATATTTGAGATGACCTTGCAAGTTGCAACCATTTAGTTTAATATTCTAGATCTGATTCTGTTAGCAGACTAAATAATAAAAGACAACAAAGCCAACAAACAAATAACCAAAAAAAATTTAAAAAATAAATAAGGGAAATGTATGTATCTACTCACGGAAACTATAATAATTACTCTTACCAACTACCTATTTACAATCATACTCATTGAAATAATTACAATATGAACCTATTGTAGCGTTCGTAGGTAATTACCTCTTATTTCTCCTTTTCTATTTTATTATTCTACTTTTTCTTTTTTCTCCTTTTTTTTTTCTTCTTATTTTTTTTTTCTGCTTTTTTGTTCATTTATTCTTTTCTCGAATGATATTACTTATTTTCTTTTGTTTATCATAACCTGATTCCATTCACATTTTTGGCTTCTTTCTTTTCGTTATTTTTATATCTTTTTTTTTTTCTATCCTTACTTTTCTAATTTTATTTAAATATTTTTATTTCTTTTTTTCCCTCCATAATCTAATTTCATTCAGATTTTTTTGCTCCTTTTCTTTATTCTTCTTTTTTCGATAAAATAATCAAAAAAAAAAAAACGGATTCACTAATATTCGTTCACCCATTTTTATATAACCTGATTAAAGATACTTTTAGTCTCTTTTTTCTCTAAATCATTTATGAGAATAACTTATACATTATACCTCTTTTGTCCTTTTTATTTTTCCTATTCTAATTCTATTTATTTTTTCTTAAACAAATTTTTCTTTATTTTCTGTTTTCCATAATCTATTTCTATTCACCTTGTGGCTCCTTTATTTTCATTCTTTATTTATTTTTTCTTTATATCAATAAAAAAGATAATTGGTAGAATATACTTTTTTATTTTTCTATATCAATTATCAAAGAATAACATATTCTAGCGTATAGTGCACAAAAATAATATATCAGTAGCAATTTGGGTATACTAAAGTAATATACTATTGTAGTATACTATTGTGAAGTTATATATACTGTTACAGTATATTATGATACTGACATGGTATATATCATATACTGACAGTATATCATAGAGGATTAGATTATTTCTTAAAAAGATATTCTTCCGTGCTCTACGATACCCTCATGGTATAAATCGTTAGCATCGGGAAGTTATTCTATGCACTCTAAGAATATGGTTCGTGGAGTAATTGCTCAAGAAGGTAATGCGGCAGATTAATAAATCAACACAAGAATTTTTACGTGAAAAATTAATTGCTCAAGGGAATCAAAAATCACTACCTATCTCTTATTGGGCTTTGCTCAAAATTCACTAAAATCTAGAGCCGTATAAAGGTCAACAATAACCTAAGGGACCCGTTTCTTACAGTCTGTCTCTAATAACTATTTTACCAACGATTACCTATTACATAATACTTGCAAAGATAAATAGTTGGAACCAAAACAAAACCTAACCAACACAACTAAAGAACTTAATGATAAATCTTGATAAGCTCCGATTCTTTGTCGACTTGAAGTTGGCTCTCTTAAGACAAGTGTAGACTGCACTGACTTAGCCTCTCGTTGTAATGGTTTGATTTATGGTTGTGGTTAAGCTCCAAAGATTGTTCGTGCTATGTATATATAGAAGTAGCTGTTGCCTTGAAATTGTTGAATCCAACCAAGTTTTAGTTTCATACTTGTACCCGAAATCAAACCTTGTTTGACTTGGATCTTCCTCTTTTCCGTGTATGCGCGTCGGTTACTTGTTTCATACTTTAATGCTAATTCCATACTTACACTACTTATGGAAATATTACTATAACTTGAAATCCAACCTTTAACCAAATAGGAATCAATCAATATTTTGTCTTCTCTTGTGTCGGCATGAAATAGCTTTCCGATCTAGCAAGATAGTAAGAATCGGCCTTTGAGCAGCTTCCTTTGTTGATATGATCACAATCGAATCCTTTGGAAATCTATTTGGATATCTGGTTCTTCAATGAATCCTTCCTTATCTCCCTTTATTCTCATTGGGTACATTGTTTGCCAAATTATCAAAACTTAATGTAAGCTCATAATCTATCATTGAGCCAGCAACTACTCAATATATATCATATACTGACAGGGTATCATAGAGGACTAGTTCATTCCTTAAAAAAGTACTTCTCTGTCCTCTATAATACCCACATGATATATATATCATATACTGCCCGGGTATCATAGATGACTGGTTTATTCCTTTAAAAAACACTCTACAGTCTTCTATGATATCAACCTGGTATATATTATATACTGACAGGGTATCATATAGAGGACATGTTCATTCCTTAAAAAGATACTCCTCAGTCATCTATAAAACCCACGTGGTATATATCATATATTGACAAGATTTCATAGAGGACAAGTTCATTCCATAAAAACACTCAAAAAATATTGTCACAGTATACTATTGCAAAGTTATATACCGCACCATTTTGACGTTAAATAGTTTTGTAAGCTTAATCTTGATATTTTAATTGTATCATTTTATCAGGTTTTACTTGTGGAACGAGTACAAAAAAAAAGTATTTTAGATATAAGTTTTGTTTTCATTTGCAAAAGATTTTTTTTATAAAAATATGTTTTCTATTAATTTATGTTTTAATAAATAAGCTAGTGACTTTTGTATTTTTCTTAATTATTTTTTTGTTTTAGTCTCATTAGTTATTTCTTTTATATTTTATTAGTCTAAGAATAGTTAGTTGTCACGCCCCAACCTAGATGAGGCGGAGAGCCACCTAGTGCCTTACAGGCGCAAGCGACCCTACTTGTACTTTCGGGCTAAGGTTTGACCCATAATATGGGAATATAATGGAACGAATATAGGAGATGTAGGAGGTGTTTTGTAACCTATAAAAGGTATAAGAAGAGTATTTGGATAATTAGAGTCGGAAGCTACACTATGGACTATGTTTTCAAGGGAATTTGCAGAAGGGCTTTCTTCAAGTGACTATTACCCCCTTATTAGTTGGGAATTTGGGAAAACTTCCTAGATGAAAGTTGTAGCCCTCCTTTCCATCGATATAAGATCAGGTCAAATGGATCTCTGCATAAAAAGTTATGTACGTTTACTTAAGAGCTGTCAGTGGTGCTCGTCCACGGCTCACGACGCGAGTAGAATGGCATCCCAGAAACATGTCGCGCACGTCACGGCAGCGAAGTGAGGCCCATTGCGTGTGCACGCACGAGCACATGCATGCACAGGGGAGGCAGCACACACTGCTGGGCATGCAATGCGTCCTCCATGGCGTGCGATGCATGCAACCTTTTTAAGTGTGTTGTTTTCCTATTTTTTCATTTTATTCTTCACTTCTTCAAACCCTACCACAAATTTTCTCTCCTCTCCTATCCTCATCCTCCCATAGCAAGGTAAGATTCTTCCATGTATTTCTAAGTAATTCTAGTGATTATACATGAATTCTAAGCGAAATCCTATGCTATAGGACTAGGGTTTTCAAGTAAATCCTTTTTAAGGGTTCAAGTGAAGGAATTGAAGTTCTTCATCAAAAGTTTGGATTTTTCATTACATTTTGAAGCTAATAAGGTTCGTGGGGCTTCTATTCACGTGTGAAAACATCTTTGTTCTTCCCCACGCTACATTGATTCATGAAACATAGTCGTTTGCCTTAGATTCTAGGGTATTTGGGCTCAATTCATGATAAACCCTAGATACATGTTTTTATGAAATTATATACAGTATATGTCATGCTCAAACATGTTTCAGTATTTATATTCATGAATATCATTTTGACTTCCATGAATCTGTCTGTAATCCATGTAAACTCATGATTTGAAGTCCATGAGTTCTTAGTGTCAACTCATGGCCTTATGTTACTCTACCCCAAGGATTTTACATGTTTTCAATGTCTCATGAAAATACGTTTGATATATATATATATATAGTCATGCTAACCTATACACAAATTATGTTTATGAAATCCATGGGCTATTAAGCCAACCATGTTCATGTTTTGGGAGTAATCGAGAAGGATTAAATATCTGAAACTACGTATGCTGTCACGACCAAACTCGTGGGTCGAGCAGGCACCCATAAAATCGCCCCTGGTAGGCAAACTCTTCCCTTACTCAACAGTTCAAATTATCATGCGGAAGAAAATATAAGTACTAAACAGTCTCAAATCATATAAATATATCTATAAGTGTGGAAAACACTACAACACCCCAAGGATATCTAGTCTGTAATAGTACAAGAGCTACTACATGTTACAGTTCACTTTTACACGGGTGCATAAAAGCTACAAAGAGGTTGTGGACCCTATTCGGATTTTATATTTTTAGAGTCGCTACCTAATTTATAAAGGATATTAGGAAAACAAAGTTAAAAGGGTTTTATCAAACAAGTGAAAAAAATCCTTTTTAAACCAGAGTTCGAGGTAAGGGTTCTGGTGATCCCCTAGGGAAGGTTTTAAGAACCTTAGTATTAAGGATCCGTATAATACGGTTGACCTACGAGCTTCAATGTGTTATTAGTTGTGATTATTTGCTAACATATTTTCTTTCTTGCAAAAATTGTCATGTCAATATCATAACTCTATCTCTTTGGCAAAATATTTTTAGGAAAAAGAGTCGGTTTCTTTCTTTTTGGAAAAATGTTATAAGGGGTTTGGAATAATTTCAGTTTTGGACCAAAACACACTTAAGATTTCTCTTAAGTAGAGCTCCTACTAGTTTGGTCCAATGCCAAGATTCTTGTCGTTATAAATTTATACATACATATAGAAACATAAATGGTGTACATCTCCCTTTGTAAAAGTAGTATAGGTTTTTATAAGCATATATATATATATATATATATATATATATATATATATATATATATATATATATATATATATATATATATATAAGGGAAAACTTTTACTTATTTTATTCTATTTCAGCTCATTTAGTCAATCATATCCCAATACCAAAGCCATCTTATTCTCAAACTAAGGTTCAAGTGTATTTTCTTTTTGTTTTTTTGTGCCTTAAGGTTTGGGCTTTTAGCCCAAATCATTTGCAAGTACCTTAAGTCAATGTAAGTTAAAAAATTTCATTCATGCCATGTTATTTTTTTAGAAATCAGTTGCATTGCCCTTATGTCAAAACCGGACCAATTTTAAGTTTTAAAAGCAAAAGATCAAACTGTTTTGAGTCCAAAAATGGCCCATTTCAGACCTTTTTTCGAAAGGAGCATACGGCTCAAATTAGTTGTTCTTGATCCAAATTCATTTATGTTTATACATGTCAATATTCCACCCATTTTCCACTTGAAATATTTTTACAAAGTCCTAAGTTTACCAATTACATGCAATCATTAGCTAAGTACATGTTTGGATTTTTATAAAATCATTTGAAAACTTTTTCCTAATTTCTACTTGGAATTTCCTAAGTCCTAACATACATGAGTTTCAATATATTTACAAGTGTTGTTTAATTATTATGTAGCTACTATACAAATAATATATATGCAAGGAAATATGAGGGAGTTTAGGCTGGTGGGCCAACTTAAGCCCATCAGTTGCCATTTTTACACACGGTTGGGTCTTCAATCACTTTTTTAGTCTGGACTAGATCAAATAAAGGAATTGGTCCTCTGGCCCAATAGGTTTATCGGTAGAATTGGCTCAAGTGGCCCACGTGGCATTCCTAAGCAAACAAAGAGGGGGAATAACGGTTAGAGGGTATCTAAACTTAATCAACAAATTAATAAAGAATCTAAGTAATAAATACAAACACGTATAAATAATGTATTCCTATACATATGCTAAGTGTACATACGATATTTAGTGAAATAGAAGCAAGCTAAACATATAGGCCCAAACAGACAAGAATCGCTAGGCAATAGGCCCAAAATGCAAGTTTATAAAGTAAAAGGCTCAAACTCAGGATCAGATAATGGGAGCAAGCCTAGTAAAGTGTAACGATCCTTTTGGTCGTTATAATCCTTTTGAAGTTTTCGCCTGTTCTCGAGGTTGATTAGCTCACTTTTGACCCGAGGGGACCGTTGATACGCTTCCCGAGGTATCTAGACCGGATTCGGGCAACTTTGGTAAAAATATGGGCTTTAAGTGAAAAGGGTTGACCCGAAGTTGACTTTTGGGCAAACGGACCTTTTTCAGAGTTTCGTCGATTCCGAGAGGTCCAGATGGTCATTTAGAACCTGTATGTGTATTTGGTTCGGTTCCCAATGCATTTCGGGACATAGATGGGAGATTCGAATTAGGCATCGGGGGTCGACCTTGGCGACGAGGCCTCCGTTGGAAATTCTGAGACCATGAGCGCGTTCGCAGTGTATTTTTGTATGGGTTTAGGTTGTCGGGTTGTGAGCAGATGGCCTCGGGAATAACCTAGGATTTCAATTGGAGACTTAGGAATTTTGGGGATTTCTGGTATCTGGTGCCCGCAACGGCGGCACCGCTGTGGCGGTGTGATGACCGCTGGGGCGGCCATATATGATGTTGGTCGAACTGCAGTGGCAGTAACTTAGCCATCATAGCACCGCCGCCGTAGCGGTATTCCAATCGCTGTGGCTGTGACGGGCAATTACATTTCATTAAATGTGCCTTAAATAAGTTTTAGACCCTCATTATTTCATATGTCGACATTTGGGCTTAAGAAACTATTATTTGAGATAAATTGAAGAAATTCTTAGAGGTAAACTTTGCCTAATCCTTTACTCTTCCTTAAACACAATCATTCTAGATTCTTCCTTTCCCTTTAACATTTCCCTAGAGATGGAATTTGGAGGAAGGTTTTGGGAAACTTTTCCTGTGGTCATGTATAATAAATTGATGATGTTCATGTGCCAAGATTTGATGAATTATTTATTAATCATATATTCC
>NC_081344.1:31265211-31280778 GCF_029784015.1 Lycium ferocissimum
GTTATTTTCCCGGGCACGGGGGGTCCCGTCCCGCCCATATGTTATGATATGATGTACCTTTCTTAGAGGCTCGTAGACATTATGTATACGGTTAGATACGTGTTCCCGCTCCCGCCTATATTTTGGGATGTTGTATATCGCTCCGCGCGCATGTACATTTATACGAGCATAGAAGTTATCAATGATATAGATATGTTGTCGCTCAATGAGATCGAATGATGAATGAAAAGCATGATATTATTACGCGGCTCATTCGTAACGTGATGTATAAGTATGTTAAGGGTGTGCCCGGTGGGCTAGCACCGGGTGCCTCGCTGCCCCTCGTTGGCCGCGGAAGTACGTTTATGTTATATAAGATTACATCGTGTCTAACGACACGGGAAAACACCACGACGCTGGGCGTAGTAGGTGGCTATAGATAATGTTAATGACAACGTGTCTAAATGGCACGGGCAGACACCACTAGTGGGCGGTGTGCGATGGTTACTCCGGATGCGGGAGGCCTAGACGCGGGCTAATGATGATATTATGTTTGATATGCATGAAAAGTGTTTTTAAAAAAAAGCTAAGCATGCATGATATCCGCCTTACGAGGCAAACAGATGTACAGGTTGTTCTCTTATCTCATAATGTGTTCTATATTACTTATTATGTCATTATTCATGTTCTGTACCTATTATCATGTTATCATTCATGCCTTACATACTCAGTATATTATTCGTACTGACGTCCTTTCTTGTGGATGCTGCATTCATGCCCGCAGGATAAGTAGCCAGCCGAGTGAGCCGCATCAGAGGACTCTCCTCCGTCTCATCCAACAGCTCCATTCGGACCGGAGCGACCGCCCCCGTAGGCTGTTTTTTATATACGGTACGACAAGGCCTTGTCCCGTCCTTTCTGCCACCGATTCGATGGTCGTAGACAATCCGTTTAGGGATGTCATGCCTTTAGTATCCTTCATTTGCGTTGTACATATTGACTAAGTCGGTCTACGTGGCCGTTTGTTCATACGCATATATATGTATATTCGCATGACTCCATGTGGGTTTTCTAAGTAATCGTTTATTGTGTAACTATAATAGCAAGAAAGTGTAGCAATCGAATGTCAAAAATAGGCCAATTCTGGCGACTTACATAGAGTAAAGAAGAAAGGTGCTGTTACGTCAAGAAGGGTCGAGTACTCCGTCCGTGTACCACTGTGTCAAGCCGTGACACCGATGTCCGAAGATCAATTTCGAAATCGTTGATTGTATGAAGATGATATTGATCAACTCCTCTACTTGAGTGATTGTGAGAACGCCTATGTCCGAGGTTCAATTCTGGAATCGTTGATTTGTGAAATAGATATTTGACAGACTCTTTTTGAGTGACTGTGAGGAGGCCGATGGTTATATTCGGGCATCGTTGTTGCATGGACGATTCCGAACTTATCCCAGAATCGTTGTTAGTGCCTGAACTCCGCGCGTCCGCCAGGTTGGTGCCGCTGACACTCCCCCTGTGAGCAATTAGCCAGGGTCCCGCTTGTCTATTGGGCAAAGATCCGGGATGGGTGGCACTTAGACTTCGCGAGTCACGCTGGGTTGTGCTATCGAGACATTGATATTTTCGTTCGGAGTACATGTGTACACCTCATTTGCATGGCACGACATCGCATTCATATCACTATTGCACTGCATTGCTGTCACACCCTGAATCCGATGTGCGTGACGGGCACCGACCCTTACCTAGTATTTAGCTAACCCGCGCATCGCATAATACTCATACCATACCGGGCCCACAAAGCATAACATAAGCACAGGGTGAAAATTTTTCTAAAACATATATGCCCCATCTTTTTCAAATCAAACAAAATCCGTAACCATCGCGGATCCGTAAACACATGAAATTATAACACAATGCGTACTAATACATCGCTACATAGCCATTTACAAACGGACATCTCATACACACGACACTCGGTCGCAAAGTCTCTAACATAACCCCCGAATATCATACAAAGCATTCTGACTCCCAAGAAGACTCCTCGAGGAAATGGAGCTCGCCAATCCAAATTTAACATCTTCTCGCCGACATCATCCGCTCATCCGCGGGTACCGCGCATTTAAACGCAGCCTCCCCGAAGAGCGGGGTCAAAGACGAATATGTACCGAGTATGCAGCGTAAAATACGGAAAACGAAATAAAGTACCAAACGCGAGAATAATAGTCTCAATACCATAACGCACTTACATCCGACATCCGTATCATACATGCATTCACACCTATACCGTGCTGAACCCACGCTAATATCACCAATATATAATTATACCGCGCCAGGAACCCGCTGTTAATAGCACAAATATACAAACAAACACACACACACACATACCGCGGTCAAGAATCCAAATGTCATGTCACAAAATCGCGGTCAAGTATCCAATGACGATATCACACATACACATGCCGGCTTAAGTATCCCAAATGGTCATGGTACAGGCCTCATGGTCAAGTATCCAAATGGACAATATCACACATACCGGCCGGACTCGTAAAAAGGTAATAACAATACACACGAGAAAGTAATCGTAAGCAACCATACGTACATAATTGCTTTTATTGCAAACTCTGCAGTAACAACCCAAGCAAGCCATTCTTTAAAAAGCAAGTCATTACCAAGCTCTGCCGATTTTAATTAGTGTACAATAGTTACAATTTTCTGAAATCGTTCTTATGTGTCAAAATGTATTATCAAACGTAATAAAGTAGTTAAAATAATTATTTTAAAATAGCTCTGCAATGGTCAAAAGTTCTCTTTTCAAAATCACAAATATACCAAGCAGGCGACATATCGGAGATCTCTGGACGCGCGGGCTCCACCCTCAGTCGAGCCGAGGCGGCGGACATAAATTACAAACATTAGGCTACCTAAAGCCATCCATAAAGTTTCGGAGCGATCCAGATACGTTTGCAAATGGGCCTACAAGGGTTCAAGCAACCTTTTGACCAAATATGAAGATTACAATCAATTGCGTAACGAATAGTGTAGGCAAAATCAACTCGGCTTTCCGAGAGCAGAATTATCCCGAGGTTCCGATCTTAGCCTAGTAGGGCTAGGACATGCCAAAAGAAGAAAAGGAAGGCTTTACATACTGACGGCGGCTTACGCTCCTTAAATCTCGCTCCGTTTCGTCCAAAAAACCGCAAATGGTCATTCTTACCAATTACTATTCATGCAAGCTTATATTTCAACTGTTATTCTTGGCTACCGAAATTCCGGCAGCACTTCCCCTATAATTATGACACCTCCGAGATTCAACTCGGCTCAAAACAATCAACAACAACCAACAACAACATCAACAAACCCAATAAAACGCAATATGGCCTATTTGGTCATCTTTCCAACATAAGGTCATAACTTCCGTTTCCAACTTCGTATTTCCAATTCAATCTCAACATATTAATCAAGATCACTACAATTCCATTCGGAAACATATCATAACATTTCTACCACGCATATACAAAATATCCGTAAAATATACAAAGCATGCAAACTTTCCACCAAAACCACAATTTATCCAATTCTTCCAATCTTTAACATACAAGTTCGTAACACATTTCCATCATCCAAATTCATCAACCTTAATCGTAATTTACACCTTAAACACTTCATTCCCGTCATTTCATAAATTCATACTAAATCAACATAAACTTCCACATTCCATTTTCATACAACTTACATCATTTTCCTACACTTACAATACAAGGATCATAACAACACATCTAACATATCAAACAAAACAATTCATCATTATTTCCAATTCTTCCATATCCACGGCCAACTTCTATATTCTTCCAACTCAATCAAATTCATTCAACTTTCAATTCCAAAACGATTTCTACCATAACCACAACTAGATTATAACATAATTTCAACACCAATTCCATGCACACACACGGCCACATATCTACATACACACACACGGCCTACTTCCAATTCATAGCACTTCCATAATTTCCATTCATATTTACATACTTCAACATGCATACACCCTTCACAACACAAGAAAGAGAAGCAATTCTTACCTTTTTCTTCCACTCCACACGTTAGCTCAAGTCTCCAAAGATGAAAACGAATGGCTTGTTGGTCCAAACAACGATTCCACGTTAACGAGCACCCTTGAATTAGTAGGAATACAATAAGAGAATAATTTTTGGGGACAAAATTTGAAGGTCAAAAGTTGATGACCATGGCCGAATGGCCATGGTTTATGTCTCCTTCTTTCTTTCTTCTTTCTCAATTTTTCTTGAATCTTCTAATGTTCTCATGCCAATTTAATCACATGGAAATTATTTAAAAGCCATGGGTCGGGCTAGCCTTCAGGCCGGCCACCCATGCTTTCTTTGGCCTCTTCTTTTTTTTTTTGTTCTTTCCAAGCCCAATTACTTAGCCCACTTAACGAGTAATTCATGAATCCATTTCTTTGTAATTCCCGAAACAAATTCTCAAAATTCCAATTTTGCCCTTGGCCTTCCTCAATATTTCACATTCAATATTTCCTTAGACATCACATGCACCTTAAGTAAGATCCATCTAAAGCCTTATTTCTTACCATTCCGAATTATCTCCAATTTTTTCCGAATACGCACAAAATGCGAAATATAACACCAACCTTACCCTTAACACTTCATACCATCGAAAGATGAATATACGACTTATGCTTTAAGGCAACATCAACAAAATCGGAAATTGAAAGTCTTGTCTTTAACTCGTCGCAAACAACTTAAAATATTCCGACATACAAAGTACGGGGTGTAACAATTGCATTATTACTTAATTGAGGTGTGGTGATGATTGGATTGTGTTGATTCTATTGTGGCGATTGGATTGGATTGGATATAGTCAGACTTATCATATTTGGGTTTAGATGCTTACATAGGTGATGACGGATATTCAGCTGCGATTGTATTTTCTCATAGTTGGTTGGTTTATTTGCTTATCTGCTTTATTTTCTTAATTGTGTTAACTATACTTAGTCGGCCGATGATGCCTACCAGTATTGTGGTTTGTACCGACTCGCACTCGTCGCATTCTTTTTTATGAATGCAGTAGTACCGTGCCTGATCTACTTCTCCGAACCGTGGCCGATCGACTCTTCAGCTTCTATTTGAGTTTTCCAGGGTGAGCATGGTGATCGCTGCCCTTGAAAACTCTCTTATCACTTATGTCTTACTTTCCATTCTGAGACATGATTTGAGACTACTTATGTGCTATTATTCAGAATTTTAGTATTTGGATTTAGATGCTCTTGTACGACTGCATCGCATAATCGTGGATTTCTATTTACTTTCGTACTTGTCAACCTTATATTATATTTGTGAGACTTACGTTATTTTACTTTCTTCCGCTATTTTCTATCTTTTGTGATTGTTGAGATAAGGGTTCGCCTACCGAGGTGGGAAAGGTAGGTGCCTGCACGATTCAAGAAATTGGGTCATGACATAACGAAAACAAAAAGAGAAATAGGCCCAAAGACCTGCCACAAAGTATACAAGGTGAAAAATCACAGGCTCAAGTTAATGATATACAAGGTATATTGTCTTATATACACCACCATGGTGTATATAGACGACATATACCTTGTATATCGCATGTATACAACCACAACAGACAACACCAAATGATGTAAGGGATAAAAATAGACATGGAATATGGCGTGCTGAGCATATATTACAACACATGAATCATTTTTGACAATCTACTTGGCCTACACATCTATCTAAGTTAATGAGGAAACTGAAATTTCATTGTTGCTATTAATGTGATCTAAGATATGCACAGGACTCAACCATGGCCACTCAAATGATTCTTCAACAAACTCCAAACACAAATAGGCTAAAAAGGAAAATTTGGAACCACAATTTAAATATCACACTCTCTTGACTATACACAGCAGTAGCATAGGATAGGTGAAAAGAGTAATTTTATCTAAATAACCATAAGTAAGACAGGGCAATGCTCATTTTCAACCTAACCCATCAACATAGCCTTAATATGTATTTACATCATATTATTCACTTAAAGAGATAATTTTACTAGCACTGGACAAACCAAGTAGAAACAACTAGTTTTATAACTGGTTCACACATGATAGGCATGCTTTCAATAATTAGTAGCAACACATGAGACTACATATGCCATAATTTTTTAAGGTATTTGACACATGTCATGAGCACATATAAGTCAACACTAAGAGCCTCTTTGGATGGGCTTAAAAAAAAAACAGCTTATAAGCTAGAAACAGCTTATAAGCCAAAAAAAAAAAAAAAGTTGGGGTAGCCTAACTTATTTTTTTTTCTTATAAATTGCTTTCACTTATAAGCTCGCTTTAGATAAGCTAAGCAAACGGTCCAATTATTTTTTTGGGCTTATTTTAAGCATAAATGACTTTGAATGGGCCAGCCAAACACTCAAAAAAGCTTAAAACAGCTTATAAGCAACTTATAAGCCAATCCAAACGGACTCTAATCATGCCGATATGGACCTTGGTTAACACTAACACTTGCCATATCTAAACATATATTAACACATGCTCACACATACAAGTCAAGAAAATCTAAGCAAACCTGGCATGAAGGCCTACTTATATCATAGTACTGAAGCTAAAAAAAAAGGCTAATCTAATTAGTGCTAAGCTATAAATCATGCTTACTTATTAAAATCAAACAAATACATAAATCATGCTAATATCTAAGCAAAACTTAATAGTAATGATAAGCACACAACTTCATACTTGGATTTATAGCAATAACAAACACATAAACATATACTAGCATCAAGACTAATCTAAACAGTAATAAACATGTGCGAATATCTACACTAATCTGAACAATAACAACAAAAACCATAAACATATACTAATCTAAACAGGCACATATCTAAACAATCAGAAACTATACTACTAAATAACCGCATAAGCACATAAATACCTAAAACAAAACTAAACTACGAAGGATAAGCAACTACCTTTTTCGAGTGCAACCTTTAGTCGAGGATGAAATTGAAGACCTTTGCTCCTCAAGCCTGAACATAGCCACACAAAAAAGAAGTAAAAAAAAAAAATTTAGACTAGTCCCAAAACTTAAAAAAATAAGCTTAGGGTTCCAATTCTAGTCGGATCCCTTTGCTAGAAATTCAGGTTTTGGGTTTTTGCACTTGTGAAAATGCTTTTGTGTGTGTGTTATGTGAAGGATGGGGTTCTTTAAATAGAACCCTGATTCCGAAGGCCCTTGCCCTAATTTTTTATGTGGGACAATTAAATTTGGGGGGAATTCTCTTGAAATCCTTCTCAAACCGATATTAGCCAATGAGAATCGTGAATTCAAATGAGGATAGGATAAATTCCATTAAGAGGCTCGTCCTTGAGAGCAGTAAAAGCAAAAGGAGAGAGAATAGGAGTTTTACCTTTGATGTGGTGGGGATACGACAGTGAAAAGGAGAGAGGGTAAGAGCAATAAATGCACTTACCCAAAATGCACGAGCATTGACTGAAATAAAGCAACCTCACCTGAAAAATTGCCATTCTCATCGATGATGATGGAGAGGGAGGGTGAGAGAGAGAGAGAGAGAGAGAGAGAGAGAGAGAGCAAGGTGAGAGCGGCGCTAGGGTTTCATGAACCCTCTTCTCAGAAAGTGAGAAATAAGCTAAGATGGGGTCGTTTTGGTGGAAATCATAGGTCATTGGGCCGGGTCTGGTCCATTATGAACTGGGCCTGGTCTGAATTAAAAGAAAAGAAAGGGGAACCCTATATATATATACGTACAAGTAAGGAAAAATATGCAATTTAATCATTGGCCAAAGTTAAAGCAATGCATGTTTAAATTATGGTCACATTAAAACTAATTAACCAATTAATCCCCTTCAAGAATACGGCTAATCAAACAAAAGACCATTTTTGCAATTATGAGCCCAATTGACTTTTAATCATGCAATTGGCTTTTTTAAATATAGCCACAAATAACACATATCAATTAATTGATCATTTCAATTATAACCACATTTAATCCTGCAACTAACTACAATCACTTAAAAATAAATGTGAGTTATGCAAATGAGATGTAATTAATTATTCTATTTAGTTAATTAATTTTCTTGAATTAACAGAGTAAAATATTTGTCAATTTGATTTTTGATAATTTGAGCAATTAATTGAATAATTGTTTTGAATTATTTTGGACTAATTTCAACAAACACTTTAATATTTATAGTAAAATATGCAAGATAATTTTAAATGACTTGAAATATATATTTGAAATTATTTTTCCAGATGAAATTGCATAATATTATCAAAATAATTTTGTAAAAATTGTTTTTCTTTGTAAAAATACCTATTTCACTCCGTTTCCGATCCAAGAACTTTGAATAACAAAATAAATTTATTGGAGGGCCGAAATTAGGTGTAAACACTACATATCTAACATAAGTCTGAATATAGAAAAATACATAAGTGTCTAAGATACTACCTCGAATTGAAGGACAAATATAACAAGCGAAGAGCTTTCCGAGCTACGGATCTGGGTCATGGCTCATCCTGGAAACTCTAGAAATGGGCTTCGGGATCACTCGCGAGGTGTAGAAGTAGAGCCTGTGACAAACTCTACACTCAAAAAAGAGTACAGTAAGGTAGCAGTACAAACAACTAGTATTGGTAGGTATCATAGGTTGACAACAATCAGTTCACATATATGAAGAAAGAAATCAACAAGTAGACATGTAAGCAATCAAGTACAGTCACTAAGCATATTCAAGCAAAACTCACAGTATTAGGAACCACAATAGATCTCAGTAACCTCAAGTCATAGCCTAAGTCAAATTTTCTAATCCTTGAGTCTGTCAAGTTTTATAAGTAAACACCTTAGAAGCAAGAACTAATGCAGATGAACCATCGACCAAGAAATCAATGAGGAAGTCGTTACACCCTGTACTTCCGGAGAAGCACTTATCAATTTTTAACGTAAGCATGTTGAACTATGGCTAAGACAAACAACATTAGAATATAAGGAATGGAGCATTATTGAGTATATTCAAGGAGTAAAGGATGCACATAAGGAATACCAGGAGGTCCTATAAGGAAATGAGTTGAAGAAGTTGAGTTAGTATAACTTTGGAAGAGTTTTGAAGAAAATCAACCCGCTAAGTTCATGTTCATGAAGTCTAGTTTCCAATGCAACAAACCGCTCGTCGATACGGCATCGAGTAAAGAGTTATGGACGTTACAACCGGGCCGACAAAGCCAGAGGTTTGGGCCGCGAACACGCCACCACTAGGCGCGAACAAATGTGCGGGCGTCGTACACCCCGCCGCGTCCACGCCACTTCCTAGCGCGATCGCGCAGGGTTAATTTTAAGTCGGTGGTAACCGACCTTCACTTCTATATAAGACCAAAAATTAGTCCTAGACCCTCATTTGTCCCCTCCTCCCTACCCAAAATCATCTGAGAGACCTAAGGAATATTAAAGGATCATTTTGTGAGTGGATTAAAGTAACGGGACTATATACGAGGCTCGGGAAGCTTATAGGATTTTGTAGTTCTTGTTCTAAACATCAAATCTTGACGGGACGAAGGAATCTATCGAAGATAAATAAGATCTCAAGATCTTCCAACCTTGATTGAGGTAAGGATATTATTTACTATTGATGTTATGAATCGTATTATGGAGATTTAGTTGATAAAGCTTCATAAAGTCGATTGATTGGTTGAGAAATTGGGTAAACATCGTGTGGGATGTTTTACTGAGTATATTGGTATTGATGATGATGTTGTTGATATTAGTGTTGCTATTATTGTTGTTTTGTTGGTATTGTTATTTTAGGCTAGGGATATAAACAGGGGATTTCGGTAGATTCTAAGAGGATTTAATTTAAATACTTAATACTAGCACATGACGATGAGCCTAAAAATAGTATGAATGATTTTATATGTAGATTACGATACTATGAATGATCTTATGTAGATTGCAAGACAGGAAGTAGGTTGGAAAGTTGAGAAGTAAGCTCCAGGTATGTTAAGGCTAAATCCCTTTCTTTCTAAAGGCATGATCCTCTTCGTATGATCCCATACATGAATTCCTTAATATCCTTATTCTTAAATGCTATCACGATTCTCAAAGTTCTTATGATGCTAAAGATAGATGTTTTCTATAATGATAATGATGATGATAATTTCATTTCTGGAGATTCCAAGGCTTATGGTTTTGATGCTATTATGAGATTATTGAGCTTATTTCATTATTATTTTTTATTTTATTCATTATTATTGATCTCATCTTATGATAGCTGTTCCTTCAAGGTGAGATATAGCGATGATAATTGTTCCAAAATATAAATCGGAGGTTACCGACCTTATGTCCTCCGATAAAGTAGTAGATTTTATTTGGGCTCTCATGCATGTTATTTATACTATATATGTATATATGGGATATAGGGAAAGGTGACGATGCTATATACGCATAGCCACCTGATCAGTTGGTATACTATGATATATATATATATATATATATTAAAATGTTTATTTTTCTAAAGTTAAGCATGCATGTTAGCTGCCTTAAGAGGAAATCAGATGTACAAAAAGTACCTCTTTATTTCATATTATGTTCCATATCTCTTGTTGTGTTGTTATTCATGCCTTACATACTCAGTACATTATTCGTACTGATGTTCTTTCTTATGGACGCTGCATTCATGACCGCACGTTCGTGTAGCCGACCGGCAATCCAAACCTCGCAGGTCTTCCACCCAACAGTCAGTCCCGCGCTCCACTTGGTTCGAGTCTTACCCTTTTGGTATGCTATTTTGACATGTATATATAGCTATGACAGGGCCTTGTCCTGTCTTTTCTACAGCTCATGCTCCATAGAGGTCCGCAGATAGTTGTATGTTGTTGGGATGTTATGTACCATTGTCGGCTCTTATTTTTGTTGTACAACATACGTAGCGGCCTAGTTGGCTTGCACTGTTATCCTCCGCACGTTTGTATATATCTATGCTAGTTGTGAGTTCTTGATGAAGAGTCTATAGCTCAGTTATAAACTATATATGGGCTACCTTATTGTGTAGTGAGATCCAGATATGAGTTTAGGTGTGCTTGGTCAGTAGAGGTAGAGCACTCATCATGACTCATCGGCTTAGGTCGTGACAAAAGTGGTATCAGAGTAGTTCAGTCCTAGGGTTGTTTACTGACCGTGTCCAATAGAGTTTTGTTTATGGGTGTAAAGCGCGCCACACTTATAAACAGGAGGCTGCGGGGCATTTAAGAACGATTGACCTTTTTTTCTATCTTAGATCGTGCAATAGAGCCAGAGTCTAGGAAAGATCATTCCTGACCCTCTTTTCCTGTTAGATAAGTGCGCATCGACATGACGAAGAGGACGCTTCGATAGTAGGGGTGCAAGGAAGGCCCCTAGGGTGGACTCCGCACCACGGTACCGTGACAGTTTAGGAGGAGTCTTAGTTACTCTATTAAGTCAGATCTTTCTGAGAATATGATTGAGACGACTTCCCCAGAGCCTGTGACTTCTATGGAGGAAGATCCGTCAGAGGATAGTTATGGAGACGTACCTATCCGAGGGTTCATATGAGACACCGCTTGTGCTGTGAGGGTCCCGAGGCCGCACCGATTTGGTCCCTCCGCTTTCCTATGATTGAGCATTACGTCAGAGCAGCCACAAGTGTAAGTGTTATAGAGGCATCTAGCCCTCTGTCTTGGCTTTCAGTCAATCAGGAGCTGTCACAGTATTCGTATCCTTTGGATTATGATGGGAGAGATGAGGATGACGACGAGTGAAGGTAGGAGGATGATGAACGGGATATTTCACTTCTTCAGCTTCCTAAGATCACGACCAGACAAAGCCGGTTACATGTACATGGGTGTTTTTATTGAAACTCCTTATGTTATGTGTGATTATTATAGGATATCATCTAATGGTTGACTAATGAGGATTTTAAAGAAACCGATAACTAAAGTATTTATGGGTAATTGCGACTAAGACATATCTGCTACCATTAGGAACTCCGGGACTAGGAATGAAAGAAAGGGAAGTATGTTGCTAGTAAGGGTCAAGTAAAGTTTTCGAGAAAAAGGTTAAGGCGGCGGTAGAGGCGAAGAGCCCTTCGGATAAATTTTTAAAGTAAGTGTGAAGGATAGCGTATGGCAATATGTGATAAAGGATGAATGCGAAGATCCCGAAACAACATCTTTGATAAAGTGATTGAAGTATAATAACAACGGGTATGGATATAACTCGAGAAAGAATAATCAGGTTTTATGAAAGGTGTCAAGGGATTTCTGACTCTTAAGGTGCATCCGAAAGGATAGATATGAAGCCATATTGATACGTTCACCTAGAAAATGGAAACCCCCCCTCCCCCCAACCAAAATATGATTTTAGAAATAGAATGGATTCATACCTCTAATAGAATATTCTGCGAATTCCAGGGCCAATGCCATAGAATAGCAAGTGGTGAAGAGCACTTTGTGAGCAAGGGAAGTCAAGAAAGACCCTAAGGGTGAAAGTAAGAAAAGTGCACTTATGAATTGGTTAAAGGAATTTGTGTAACCATCAAGGACAAGAGGAGGGTTACTAAGCTAAAGTCTGGCCAAGAGGTAAAACATCGATAAAGATGGGACAAAAGTCTTAATAAGGAGTATAGAAATTCGATTATAAAGGAAACATGATGAATATACGAGGGATATGCATAAATATGAACAAGTTATGGCATAAAAAAGGAAGTAATAAAGGGATGATGCGTCTGATTAGAACAAAGCTGGTGGTAATGAAACCTCATGGAACAAGCAAAGTAATGGTTCTGCTAGATATCTATGATTGAAAACTGCAAAAAAAGGAAAGAGTGAAATGATTTGAATTCACTGCCTGGTAAGGAGCCTGGTTCACATTTTGGAAAATTTCCAAATTTATCCCTAATTTATCAACCGAACTAAGGATTAGCAACTTCAAGGATAAATTGAAAGAAGAGGGTCATTGAAGAAGAGATTTGAGATATTCTTGATGTAACTACAAGAATTACCGATAGCCCAGACCGAGCATAAGAAGCCTTATTAAAAAAAAAAAGAATCAAGTAAATTGCATGGGTGAAATGAAATTTCGGTGTTAGATTAGCTGGAAGATAAAATACCGCAAGGATCGATTCGGTTGCTACAGAGAAGCAAGGGATACTATATTAGCAGTTTTAGAGGTTATCCTTATGGGGGGAAAGAATAAGTTAAACTCCAAGAAGATGAAGGCATGGAATATCTATGAAGTTTAAGAAGGATACATAAAGGTCAAAGGAGTAAGAATTTTTTAAATACAAAAATGTTGCACCTCTCGTTTTCATCATAGGAGAACTTATGGTTTCCTAGTTGGGTATGCCTTTGGAATAGAGACCCGTGCCTGAGTTTTAGAGACAAAGAAGTGTCCTACCCCGTGTACAAAGGTACCAAACAGTATTCCCGGTGATTTACAGATTAGAAGTCAACGAACCGAATCGATGAAACCCGAATCGATTCGAAAAATCGCGTACACTAGTCATTGTCAACGATGCGACATGTCGACGGACCATCATTGTGCGGTGTCGTTATGTTTCGCATCCTTGAATCTGCAGGTACAGGTCGACGGAGCAAGTTGACGGACCATCGAACCGCACCGCTGGAACTTTTTAGTTTCAAGTATAAATATATGATCCCATGACTTTATTTCTCATTTTCCCTCTTCCAATCAGAGGAAACCCTAGTATATCTGCTCTCAACATTTTCTATCATAATAGTGGATATTTGGTAAGGTTCGAGCCCCGTAAACCCGAGCTTGTAAAGAAGAAGGTTATTTCTAGGGTTTCTTCAAAGTTTTGAAGTTTAGGAAGTTGGTGTTGAAGTTGATCTTTGGAATCTTAGAACCCTCAAGGTATGTAAATGACCTCTACCTTTGTATTTAAGTTAATTATCAAGAGTTTTAGTGGTTTTAAGTCAAGAGAGGATACTTAGGAAGTAGTAAATGGATGAAGGGTAAGATAGTGATTTGGGGCTATTTTAAGAGATGATTGGGAATGGTTAGTGAACAAGGTAAATAGTCTAATTGAGGCCTACGTTATCTTGATTGTAGACTTACAAGTTCGAGGAGTCGAAGTTGGATGATTAGATATATTCTAAGATATGTTATGGCTATCCTTTGTTTCTTTGGCATGATCCTATGGTATGAACCAACAAGGGAGTAATCGAGCTTCCATATTACGCTATTCTTTGAAGCATTAGGAGTACTTCAGTCTTTGATGTTCCTGTACCCCGTTGATGATTGTCCCTTATGTTCATGGGTCCAGCTCTATGTGTACAGTTTATGCATGCATTACATTCATTTATATATATATATATATATATGTGTGTGTGTGTGTACGTGTGTGCGTGTGTGTGTGTATGTGTGTGTGTGCGCATTTTGACCCGACTAAGGCGTTATACACGCGAATGTTAGATGCATAAGGGGTATGGGAAGAGGGAAGGCGTTATATATGCATTACAACCTGATTAGCTCTGCACAGTGATAATGATGATATATGGATTGGGCCGTACGTTCATCGGCACTATTATATGGGATATGTATCGGGCTAAACGTTCCTCAAAGACTATGACCAATATATATACATGAGCACGATTATAATTAAGAGCATGCATATTATGCGCCCACAGAGGCATTGTCACCATACGTATTTATGCGATATATACAAATACTAGTTCATACAAATACATGCAGATATTCATTTCAGTTTATGAGTTCAGATTTTATTCATGATTCTTGTATATATATACATGTTGTTCTTATGCCTTACATACTCAATACATTATCTGTACTGACTCCCATTGTCGGGGTCGCGTTCATGCCCGCAGTTCAGCGTACCGAGCATGTGTGGTCCAGCCCGCAGAGAATCTCTATATCAAGTCAGTGTCGGCAAGCGCTCCATTTGATCCGAGTGCTAAGGCTTTTTGTATGCCACCCTTTTGAGATGTATATGCATATGGGTATGACGGCCTCGTCTTGTCCTTTCTACAACTTTTTATTCTAGTAGAGGTCCGTAAATAGTTGTATGTATTAGTCGTACGACGTAGCCTTGTCGGCTTTCTATTCTCTTGTGTACAAGATATATAGAATTTCCTAGCCGGCTTGACTCGTTCTTTAGTATGTATATGTATATACAGATTGTACAGAGTTATGATGTCACCGCATTCATGAGATCAATTTAAGTCACTTATGGGCCCTTGTGTTCAGATATGTGTATAGGGGTGTTTGGTCGCTAAAGGTCAGACACTCGTCACGACTCATTGGTTTGGGTCGTGACAAAAGTGGTATCAGAGATGTTCCATCCTAGGGTTTTCATGTGCTTTGTCTAGTAGAGTCTTGTTTATGGGTGTGTTGTGCACCACACTTATAAATAGGGGGTACAGACATTTAGGAAAGTGTCATTCTCCGTGTTTCCTAGATCGTGCGACAGAGCCACGGGTTAAGAGTTCGTTTTCTAATAATTTGTTCGATTTCAAATACGCCGCAAGA
>NC_081344.1:31280878-31287916 GCF_029784015.1 Lycium ferocissimum
AAAAGTTGGGTATCTCACCAAATTTTCCCGGGACTTCCCCCCCCAATATACTATCCCACCAAGTTCAACTTGCGAATTCATCGACAACAACAATCCGGGAATTCAACCCGGCCAAACTAACAACACAATAGCCAACAATTACATTACAATTTCAACAAAACACATTATGTAACACCATTAACCTTCTTTTCCAATATAATACTTCAACTCATTCAATACTTCCAAATCGATGCAAAATTATATCATTTTACTTCCATTTACATTGCAAAGATCACCACAACACCACTAACATATTAAACAACATTAATTCATTTCCATTCCAACATCAACATAGCCCACGGCCACCTTCACATTCACATCTTGTATGCAAACTTCCATATTTTCATGAATTTTCATAGTTTCTACACTCAACAACACTAACCAACACACAACATAACACAACATAGCACACCACACATACACACACATACGGATTGCCTATGGGTCACGGCCACACACACATGCCTCCATCTCATGAATTCCATCCATTTTCATACACTACAACATCTACAAACATCCATAACATAAAAAGGAAATGATTTCTTACCTTCTCTTCAATTCTTCACCTTGCTAAAAAGTTCCCAACTTGCATGAACTTGTGCCTTTCTTGCTCACTAATGGACCACTTAGCACTTGTTAAGCACCCTTCACTTAGTAGAGAATGATTTTTGGAGGAATTTTTTTGCAAATTTTCCTTGAAATTTTTCTATGTCGAAAGGCCTTGGTATTTCTCCTTCTTTTTTTGTTCTTGTTTTTCTCTTGAAATTTCTAGAAAAAAATAATGAATATTGATGACTTTCTACATAGATATATACAAATCTTCCCATATTTAATAATAGGTCCTTCCACTTAAAAATTATAGCTCCATGATCCCTCTCTTTCCTTTTTCTTTGAAATTTCTAGAAAATTTATCAAATAAGATGACTTATTTGTCATCCTTATTTCTTCGCATGTCCCCTTATGGCCCCTTTGGAACTTTCGTAAACTTTTCCGTAAAATTCCCGTTTTTGCCCCTCGACTTTTCTTAAAATTTCCGCTTCTAAATTCTTTATAAGCAACTCATATGCTTAACAATACAAAAGTAAGACCTTGCTTGACATCTCCCCGCAATTACCTTAAATTATCCGATTGCACAAAATGCGAGATATAACATACCCTATGTACAAAGGTACCAGCAGGCATTCCTGGTGATTTATAGGATTAGAAGTTGAACGAACTGAATCGCCGCAACATGAACTTATTCAGGAAAATCTGCAGACACCAATAATCGTCGACGGGCCATCGATATCGACGGGCCGTCGATATGTCGATGGACCGTCGTTGTGCAACGTCGTTATGCTTTCGCAGCCTCGAATGCGCAGGCACGAGGGTCGAAGCACAGTTGACGGTACCGTCAACACGGACGGGGTCGTCGACCGCTCGTCAAACCGCACCGCCGGAACTTTTTAGTTCCAAGTATAAATATATGATCCCACAACTTTATTTATCATTTTCTCTCTTTCAATCAGAGGAAAACCTAGTATATCTACTCCCAATATTTTCTATCATTATAGTGGAAATTTGGTAAGGACCGAGCCCGTGAAACCCGAGCTTGTGAAGAAGTTAAGTTGGTTTCGGTTTCTTCAAAGTTATTGAAGCTTATGAAGTTTGATTTGAAGTTGATCCTTAGAATCTTAGACCCTTGGGCATGCAAATGATCTACTACCCTTGTATTTAAGTTAATTATCAAGAGTTTTTAGTGGTTTTGAGTGAAGAGATGATACTTATGGAAGTGGTAAATGGATGAAGGGCAAGATAGTGATTTGGGGCTATTTTAAGAGATGATTGGGAATGGTTAGTGAACGAGGTAAATAGTCTAATTGAGGCCTACGTTATCTTGATTGTAGACTTACAAGTTCGAGCAGAAGCTGGACGATTGGATATATTCTAAGGTATGTTAAGGCTATCCTTTCTTTCTTTGGAATGATCCTATGGTGTAAGCCAACAAGCGAGTAATCGAGCTTCCATATTACGCTACTCTAAGAAGCATTACTTAGTACGGTCTTTGATGTTCGTGTACCGTTGATGATTGTCCCACTTCTGTTCATGGGGTCCGGCTCTACGTGTGCAGTTTTATGCATGGATTACATTCATATATATATATATGCATATCGACCCGTGACCGAAGGGGCGTTATATACGTTAATGTTAGATGCATAAGGGGTATGGGAAGAGGAAGGCGTTATATACGCACACCACACGATCTGTGTATAGTGATGATTATGATATATGGATCGGGGTCAGACGTTCCCGCACTATTATATGGGATATGGATCGGGCTGAATATTCCTCAGCACTATGAACTATATATATACATGAGCACGATTATAATTGAGAGCAAGCATATTATGCGCCCATAGAGGCATTGTCAGTCATACAGAATTATGAAGATACATACAGATACTAGTTCATACAAATACATACAGATAGTCATTTCAGTTTATGAGTTCAGATTTTATTCATGATTCTTGTATGTATATACTTGTTGTTCTTATGCCTTATATACTCAGTACATTATCCGTACTGACTCCCTATTGCTCAGGGGGCTGCGTTCATGCCGCGGTTCGGGTAGACCGACGTGGTCCCGGCTCGCAGATCTCTATATCCGAAATGGTGGTCGGGCGCTTCATTTGATCCAGAGCTGCAGTCAATTTTGGTATGCCACCCTTTTGAGATGTATATGCAAATGGGTATGACGGGGCCCTGTCCCGTCCTTTCTACAACTTTCATTCCAGTAGAGGTCTGTAGATAGTTGTATGTATTAGTCTGATGGATAGGTCGTTTTCGCTTTCTTCTTATGTATGTGCTAGCGCCCCTTAACCGGCGGGCACACTTGTTGTTCCTTCAGCATGTATATGTATATACAGATTGTACAGAGTTATGATGTCACCCCATTTATAAGATCAGTTTAAGTCACTTATGGGCCCTTGATTATCAGATATGTGTTTTGGGGTGTTTGATCGCTAGAGGTCGTACAAATCGTCACGACTCATCGGTTTGAGTTGTGACAAAAAAGGGGATAAAAAGGAAGATGGGACCAAAAATGGATAAAGGTATGTGCTAAGTGCTGGGTAAATGAGCATATAAGAGTGTAAATGACTGAGGTTGAAGAGACAACGAGGATGATAAAGTATGAAGAACTAGTAGACAGACAGGTGATAAGGAAAAGAGATGACCGTGAGTATGAGTATAAATTTTAGCTACAAGAGAAGGAGAACAATATTCAAGAATTGATTGGGCAACAAATTCAACGAACTCAAGAATACACCTATTGGTAGTAAAACAACAGTAATCAAGAAATACCAAAGGAATTGTGAAACCATGAATACAGAATCTACATGTACGTAAGGACGATAAGCTAGTAATTGCACAAGGAAGAACTGTATATGTTGAGAAGAAACCATGTTATTGTATAAAGAAACCAAGGAATCCAAGAAGGATTAATCGTCAGAAATTGAGGCGCGCTCCGTGCTGTAAAGAATTATCGAATACTACCGATAGCAAGACCGGGAATGCCAAAGATTCAAGTAAGAAAACCTGCATGGTTAAGGAAAATATTAAGTAGTTGAAAGGTAATCAATCGTAGCTTCTGCGCAATCGAACAAAAGATGCGCATGAGAGACAGAGTAACATGTCAAGAGGAAGAGCTCCAAATACAACCGTCAATCAACCTAGAGAAATAGAGGGCAGAGTCGTAGGGTAAAACGAAGGAAAACTAGATATCAACAGTCACTATTTATAATGGAAGATAGACACGGATAAGTTCTCAGAAATCGCCAGCAGAATATGAGGAAAGATTGAATGGACCATAAGTATAAAGGTTTAAACCCCAAAATGAACAAAAGAGGATTGTCAGTTCAACAAATCGATATAGCGTCATAAGTCTGCAAATTATGGTTACGGTTTATTAACTTAAGGTGTATCACCTCCAAGGAACCGCGAGGAGGATCATAAGTTGCGTAGTTCGAATAAGTTTAGTTCTGAATACGTGAGTAAGACTGCAAGTAAGTAGAGTAAATACCAGCAGATACAGGTGAGAATATTGACATCAACGTCAAAACGAGTTCTACTTCAACATTCGAGGACGAATGTCCCTAAGGGGGAAGGATGTTACACCCTGTACTTTTTGAGAAGCACTTATCAAATTTTAACGTAAGCATGTTGAATTATGGCTAAGTAAAATCACCTTGGAATAGAAGGAGTGGAGCATTATTAAGTATATTCAAGGAGTAAAGGATGCACATAAGGAATATCGGGAGGCCCTATAAGGAAATGAGTTGAAGAAGTTGAGTTAGTATGACTTTGGAAGAGTTTTTAAGAAAATCAACCCGCTAAGTTGAAGTTTATGAAGTCTAGTTTCCAACGCAATAAACCGCTCATCGGTACGGCATCGGAGTAAAGAGTTATGGACATTACAAATCTGGCTGACAAGCCAAAGGTTTGGTCAGCGCGAACGCGCCACCACTAGGCACGAATGCCAAGGGGCGTCGGGGACACTTTCAACGCGTCCGCTCTACCTGGGATCGCGAAGCAGGTTAATTTTAAGTCGGTGGTAATCGACCTTCAACTTCTATATAAGACCAAAAATTGGTCCTACACCCTCATTTCCCCACTCCTCCCTACCCAAAATCATCTGAGATACCCAAGGAACATTAAAGGATCATTTTGTGAGTGGATTAAAGTAATAGGACTATATACGAGGCTTGGAAAGCTTATAGGGTTTTGTAGTTCTTGTTCTAAACATCAAATCTTGACGGGACGAAGGAATCTAACGAAGATAAGTAAGATCTCAAGCTCTTCAAACATTGATTTAGGTAAGGATATTCTTTACTATTGATTTTATGAATCGTATTATGGAGATTTAGTTGATAAAGCTTTGTAAAGTCGATTGGTTGAGAAATTAGGTAAACAACGTGTGGCATGTTTTACTGAGTATATTGGTATTGATGATGATTTTGTTGATATTAGTGTCGCTATTATTGTTGTTTTGTTGGTATTGTGATTTCGGGCTAGGGATATAAACAGGGGAGATGCTGCCCGAATTTCGACAGATTCTAAGAAGATTTAATTTAAAGGCTTAAGACAAGCACATGACGATGAGCCTAACAATAGTGTGAATTATTTTATATGTAGATTATGAGACTATGAATGATTTTATGTAGATTGCAAGACAGAAGTAGGTTGACAATGAGAAGTAACCTAGGTATGGGCAGGCTAAATCCCTTTCTTTCTAAAGCGACGATTATCTTTCGTATGATCCCATACATGACTTCCATAACATCCTTATTCCCAAAAGCTCAAATTTTATAATTCTCAAAGTTCTTATGATGCTAAAGATAGATGTTTTCTATGATGATACTGATGATGATGATGATTTCATTTCTAGAGATTCCAAAGTTTATGGTTTTGACGCTATTATGAGATTATTGAGCTTATTTCATAATTTTCTTGATTTTATTCATTGTTGTTGATCTCACCTTATGATAGTTGTTCCTTCAAGGTGAGATATAGCGATGATGATTGTTCCATAATATAAATCGGAGGTTACCGACCTTACGTCACTCCGATAAAGTAGTAGCTTTTATTTGGGCTTTCATGCATGCTATTTATATTATATATGTATATATGGGATATGGGGAAAGGTGACGGCGCTATATATGCATAACCACCTGATCAATTGATATACTATGATATCGTCCCGCACCAGATGCCCGACGCCAAGATATACGGGTATGGACCCAAGCACACGTTCCGTTGGAAGAATATATATATATATATATATATATATATATATATATATATATATATATATATATATATATAAAATGTTTATTTTTCTAAAGTTAAGCATGCATGATATCCGCCTTAAGAGGCAATCAAATGTACATGTTACCTCTTTATCTCATGTTATGTTCCATATCTCTTGTTATGTTGTTATTATTGCCTTACATACTCAGTACATTGTTCATACTGACGTCCTTTCTGTGACGCCGTGTTCATGCCCGTTGGTGTTCGGTGTAGCCAGACCAGGATCCAGCTCTCGCAGTCTTCCACCTGGCTCGCGCCTGCCATGCGCCGCACTCCTGGTCGAACCCAGTCTGCATGCTATTTTGACACATATACATATAGGTACAGAGGGGGCCCCCGTCCTTTTCCTTTCACAAATTTTATGCGCCATGAGGTCCGTAGACAAATTTAAGGGAGTTGGGATGTTTTGCAAATTTTTCGGCCTAATTTTTTTTGTACAACATACGAAGGGGCCCAGTTTTTGCCGTTATCCTCTGCACACTTATATATATATTATATGATGGTTGGGAGTTCTTGGGTGCGAGTTATAGCCCCGGTTATAAACTTTTAGGGCCACCCTATTGAGCATTGAGATCCAGGTACGAGTTTAGGGGTGCTTGTGTTACACCTCGGAAACTTTCATGTCGTCATATGGTAGATAAACTAATGCAGGGTGAGAAGTTTATGATGTTTTAAAAAGTAAGAAGAGTACTAAATGGTTCTAATTAAGATTCCAAAAAAACGTTTGGAAAGAAAAAGTTCATTAAGAAAGGGGAAGTACACGTTGTGTTTCGGAAAAATTTTGCAAAATTTGAAATTTTTTAATTTGATAATGTCTTGAGAAAAAGTTATAACGAACCCTTTAAAATTTTAAAAAAAGTGTTGAACAAGTGTTGAAGGTTCCATAAGGATTGGGGATCAAACAAGATGGGGAGCAACTTCGAAAATTGGGGGCTATACGGCCAAATTATACGGTCCTTTTAATTTATACGTCCGTATAAGGGGCCCTATAAAACCCGTCCCAAAAAAGGGTCCTCCCCCTGGGAAACATTATACGGTCACATATCGGGCCGTATGTTGTTCGATAATACCGTTTTTGGGATTTTAAGTTTTATATGGAGGCCCAAGTTAAATTTTTTTATTTCCCATTTTTCTCTACACCTCAAAAACCCC
>NC_081344.1:31288016-31340940 GCF_029784015.1 Lycium ferocissimum
CTAAATCGTGCGTTAGAATTATGTTTTTAAGGAACCTTTCTAACTCTTGAATTACGATTTCGAACAATGCTCCCCTAAAAGAAAGTACAAAAAAAGGACATCTACCACTAGCAAAAGGGCTACGGCGATGACTCTCGTACTCGGGAGTTAACACCGAGACTCGGGGGCTTGCATTGGGTTGCGTCCCGCATCGCACCCACGGCTGCAAAGGCCGGCGGGCGGGGTCTCATCCTACGGCTTACTCTGTAGCCTAATTCTACATACATGAATGTTAAGGGAGCTATCCAGGTTCTCACCCAGATAGTTGCTAATCAAGCCCAAGACCAAGAAAGGGCTCCTACCGCTAGTGCTAGTGGTGGATTGGACAGCTTGAGGATAAAGGAATTCTTGAATCTAAAGCCTCCAGCGTTCACGGGGTCTAACAAGGGGGAGGATCCGCAGAACTTTATTGATGGACTGCGTTGTATTTCGGGTTATGCATGCTGCAGGGACGGAAGCGCGCATAGTTGGGAGCGTATCGATTCTTGGATTGCTGTGGCCCAGAGGATTACATGAGATGGGAATAACTCGCCGCCCCGGGAAGAGGTGCTCCGGCGGCTTGGGATGAGTTTATAGTTGCTTTCATTGACCACTTTCAGCCACTTGAGGTCAGGGAGGCAAAGGTTTTGAATTTAAGAGACTTAGACAGAACAACATGAGTGTCGACGAATATTTTCTAAAGTTTGTTTCTTTGGCCAGGCATGCTCTTCACATGGTTCCTGATATGAGGGCCAGAGTTAGACGTTTGTGTTGGACATTATACCCGACTTGTATGGTGATGAAATTATTGCTACTTAGAATAGAAAAATGGCCATCACCAAGATGGTTGCTTTTGTTCAAGGATTTGAGGAATGAATGAAGGAAGAAAAAGCACTCCAGAAAGAAAAACATAGAGAATTCAACAAACAAGCTAAGTCTGCAGGTAACTTTAGTCATGGGGGAAGTGGAGGTAGGAAATTCTTTAAGAATATGTTATCAGAACCCGCTCCATCTGCAGCCAGTGCCCCAGCCCTAAAGTTCTAGAATGATCAGAAGAGATAGATTTTTAGGCCAACAGGTTCCTACTCTTAGGCTAGTATAGGTCAACAGACTTATACTAATTCGGTCTCTAGCAAGTGTGGTAAGACATACCCTGGAGAGTGCCACATGGGTTTGGATATTTGCTATGGAATTGGCGCCGGAAGGGGTCATTTTAGACAGGTTGTCCATCGACGATGTAGGGTACCGGACGTAATATGGCTCGGTCCACGAAATTCGACTCTTGAAAATTCTCAAACCCAGTCAGGGCATGGTGCAGCAAGTCTGGCAATACTGGCTGAGTCGGGCTTCTGTATCTTTGTGGCTCGTCGGGATACGAGCTGTATGCAAATGTTGTCGGGTACACGAACGGTCAGCTTCACTTTTGACATCTATTCCCTTATTAACTCAGGATCCACCTTATCTTATGTAACCCCATTTGTTGCTAAGAAATTTGGCATTGAACCAAAAAGGTTGCATGAACCCTTTGAGCTATCCACCCCTAGTTCGGGAATCAGTTATGGCTGGACGTATTTATTAGGGTCGCCTATTGTTAGTCTATCACTGCAGAACCATAGCTGACTTAGCAGAGTTGGAGATGGTAGACTTTGATGTAATCATGGGTATGGATTGGTTATCTTCATGTTATGCTGTCAGATAGGTTGTAGAATCAAAATATTGAGATTTGAGTTTCCTAACGAACCAAGTATAAAGCGGAAGGAAATTAAGTAGTACCTGCAGTATTTATTTCCTATCTAACAGCCGAAAGATGATTTCAAGGGGTATATCTATCACTTAGTTCAAGTCGTGATACAGATGCCGGCACTCCGACCCTCTAATGCAGTAAGCTCGTTAATGAGTTTCCAGAGGTCTTCCTAGAAGATTTTCTTGGAGTTCTTCCAGACACGGAGATTGACTTTGGAATTAATCTACTTCCCGACACTCGGCCAATATCTATTCCACCATATGGAATGGCTCCCGAAGCAGAAGTTGAAAGAGTTAAAAGTCCAGTTGAATGATCTCCTTGACAAGGGATTTATTAGGCCTAGCATCTCACTTTGGGGTGCGCCAGTCTTGTTTGTCCGAAAGAAAGATGGTTTCTTACGCATGTGCATTGATTACCCAGCTTGAACAAGGTCACCATTAATAAAAGGTACCTCTTCCCAAAATAAATGATCTTTTTGACCAACTCGGGTTCCCAGTGCTATTTTAAGATTGACCTTAGATCAGGACACCATCTGTTAAAGGTTAAGGATGTTGATATTTCGAAGACCGCTTTCAGAACCCGTTATGGTCACTTATAATTTTGTGTTATGTCATTTAGGCTGACAAACGCACCAGCTGCTTTCATGGACCTTATGAACAGAGTCTTCAAGCCCTATCTTAATTTGTTCGTCATTGTCTTCATTTATGACATTTTGGTATATTCTCGTAGTGAGGCTCAACATGCAGAACATCTCAGAATAGTGTTGCAAACACTTCAGGATTGTGAGCTTTATACTAAATTCTCAAAGTGCGAATTTTGGCTTAAGTCAGTGGCGTTTCTAGGCCATGTAATTTCAGGTGAAGGTGTGAAGGTTGATTATCAGAAAATTGATGCCGTAAATAATTGGCCCGGATAAAAGTTTCTTGGGTACGCAGGGTATTATAGATGTTTTGTGGAGGAATTTACCTCTATTTCAGACCCATTGACCATGTTGACATGAAAAAGGTCAAGTTTCAGTGGTTAGATGCTTGGGAGCTAAGTTTTGAAGAGTTGAAGAAGAGGTTGACTTCTGCTCCAGTTTTGACGCTACCCGAGGGGAGCTGGGGTTCATAGTCTATTGTGTTGCTTCGGGAGTTGGTCTCGGATGTGTCTTAATGCAGCATGGTAAAGTTTTAGCTTATGCATCTCATCAGCTCAAGACTCTTAAAGAGAATTATCTGACTCATGATTTAGAATTGGCAACCGTGGTTTTTTCACTTAAGATAGGGCATCATTATATGTATGGGGTGCATGTTGATATTTTCACCGATCATAAAAGTCTGCAGTATATCTTCAAACAAAGAGAGCTGAATCTTAGGCAGAGAAGATGGCTCGAATTACTTAATGATTATGATGTAGATATTCTCTATCATCCAGGGAAGGTGAATGTAGTAGCTGATGTTCTGAGTCGCCGATCCATGGGAAGTTTAGCCCACATTGGGGAAGATAAGTGGATTATGACAAGAGAAGTTCACCGTTTAGCTAATCTAGGAGTTCGACTCTTGGACTCTGAAGATGGTGTTGTTGTTGTTCAGAACAGAGCTCATTCCTCCTTAGTGGTAGAAGTTAAAGAGAAACAGTTTAGTGATCCTTACTTGTTACAGCTGAAAAAGGGGATTCACAAGCATAAGACGACGATTTTTGAAAAAGGGGGAGATGATGGTACCTTGAGGTACCGAGGCAGATTATGTGTTTCAGATGTGGATGAGCTTAGAAAGCGGATTATGTCAGTAGCTCACAATTCTAGGTATTTCATTCATCCAGGTTCTACTAATCTTGACCTTAAGGAAATTTATTGGTGGAACGATATGAAAAAGAATGTAGAATATTTTGTAGCTAAGTATCCGAATTGTCAGCAGGTAAAAGCCGAACACCAGAAGCCTGGTGGGTTGGCTCAGAATATTGATATTCCTATTTGGAAATGGGAGATGATAAATATGGACTTCATAACAGATCTACCTTTTCCATCCCGTAGACATGACTCGATTTGGGTAATTGTGGATTGACTTACTAAGTTAGCAAAGTTTTTGCCAGTTAAGACCACAGATTCAGCAGAGGACTATGCCAAGTTATATATTCAGGAGATTGTCAGGTTACATGGGACCCCAGTGTCTATTATTTCAGATCGTGATGCTCAGTTCACAACAAACTTTTGGAAGTCCTTTCAGAAAGGATTGGGTGCCAAGGTAAACCTCAGCATGGCTTTTCATCCGCAGACAGATGGCCAGGCAGAGCGTACTATTCAGACTGTTGAGGACATGTTGAGAGCATGTGTCCTAGATTTCGAAGGTAATTGGGATGATCATTTATCTCTCATTGAATTTGCTTATAATAACAGTTATCACGCTAGTATCAAGATGTTACCGTTTGAAGCTTTGTGTGGGTGAAGGTCTAGATCACCTATTAGTTGGTTTGAAGTTGGTGAAGCAGAGTTGTTAGGACCAGATTTGGTCTATCAGGCCATGGAGAAAGTCAAGTTGATTCAAGAGCGCTTGAGGATAGCTCAAAGTCATCAGAAGTCCTATATAGATGTGCGGCACAGAGACTTAGAGTTTCAAGTTGATGATTGGGTGCTCTTAAAGGTTTAAACTATGAGAGGTGTGATGAGATTTGGCAAGAAAGGAAATCAGTCCTAGATATATTGGACCTTACAGAATCCTGCGAAGGGTTGGTCAAGTAGCTTATGAGCTTGAGTTTCCAAAAGAGTTAGTTGTTGTTCATCCAGTGTTCCATGTATCCATGTAAACAAAATGTGTAGGAGACCCATCGTTGGTTGTTCCTGCTGATACAATAGCAGTTAAGGATGACCTAACCTATAAGGAGATCCCTATGGCTATTCTTGATCGTAAGGTTCGCAATTTAAGAACTAATGAAGTAGCCTCGGTAAAGGTCTTATAGAGGAGTCAGAAAGTCGAAGAGGCTACATGGCAAGCTGAAGAAGACATGAAATCCAGATATCCTCTTTTATTTGAAGATCAAGCAAAAAATGTTCAAGGTAAATAATGTCTAGATCCACGTCATGTCCATTACGTATTCATGCCTCTCGTTTAACGTTTACGTTCATGTATTCAGTACTTATGTCTCATGTTTCAGCGTTCATGTTTTCATGAAATCATGTCATGTCAGTTCAGTTCCCATGTTACATGTCATGTTTCTTCACATTCTCATATTCAAGCCATGTTCAGTCACGTTCTAAACCATGACCCATCATTAGAGGATGAATGATCCCAAAGGGGAGATATTGTAACACCTCGTACCCTCTAACTAAGTTACGTTCATGATTCGAGACTTAGAAACTAATACGGAAGTGTTGAAATTGGAAATTTTGCTTCAGAACGATAAAAGTACGTCCACGTCAAAATGTATGGGCCATACATTTTGTACCGGATGTACTTCTTGGACGTACCTCACAGGGGAAATCAGACGTCACTGGAATTTGAAAATTCTAGGTACGGCTTGAATGTACGGGATGTTTATTATTGTACGGGCCGTACTTCTTGGCCGTATAATTTGGACGAGACGTACTTTAAAGTACGGGACGTACTTTGGAAGACGTACCTCACCCATAAAAAATCATAGCTTCTGGAATTGCCATATGAGGTGCGTGACCAATGTAAGGGAAGTTCAATATTGTACGGGTCATACATTATGCCCATGCTTTTCCCGCTTTTCAAAAGTATAAATATCGGACTTCAATATTTATTTCCACTTTTCACATTCTTAAAGCCCTAGAACAAAGTTCCTCTCCTCCCATCAATCCAAGACATTGAGGTGAGCCATTCCAAGACCTTCCAAGTCAATTCTAACATGTATTCACATAATTTAATAAGGAAAACATCATTCCTAACCTAGGGTTTTCAAGAAAACCCATCACAAGGATTCAAGACTAAGGCTTTTGGACTTCTTCTCAAAGTTCAGACTTTTATACAAGTTTTGGAGCGTTACAGGTATGTAGGGTTTCTATCTACGTGTGGGAACATCATTGTTCTTCCCCACGCCATGTTCTTCCATGATTATACGAAAGCTCATCAAAAACTAGGGTTCTAGATATGTTCATGATAACCCTAAGAACATGTACCATGATATAACATGTTTGTATTAATAATTCGTTATTGTGTTATTAATATTCCATTTTGGTTATTAAGAATCTGTCCATAATCCATGAAAACCCATACTTTGCATTTCATGGGTTCTTAAATGCAAAATATGAACCATTATGCTTATTTTCATGAAAATCCTACATGTCTCCATGTTTTCATACAAGTATATTATGTAATTATATATTCGTGTTATATTATACTTACAATTCATGTCTACAAATCATGTTTGAGAAAACCATGGGCTCAGATGCCACCTATTTTCATGTTCATGTTGTTGGGAGTTGCACAGATTACCGAGAAGGCTCAGATAGCCTGAAACTACGGTTTCCACCGTAGGATAAGGATTGCTCCGCCCAGTTATAATGATTCCTTCATGTTTTATCTATTCAATCCTTTCATGTCATGTCTATGTATTATACCCCTGGTCGGGCTAGGTACCAGACTCAACATACCCACGTAGTGATTCATGTTGTCGGTTATATTAATGCTCACCTAGCTAAAAATGCTTTTCATGTTCATATTGAGCTTACAAATACAGTTTCTGTTTCAGTTATATTATTTTGCATGTGCCAGGCTTATTTCATTCAGTTGCTTTACATAACAGTACAATTCGAAAGTACTGACGTCCCCTTTTATTTGCCTGGGGGCCTGCATTTCACGATGCAGATTTACAGGATGACGGATCAGCTCGTTAGGACACTGCTCGTATCAACTTTTTGGTGAGCCCCATCTCATTCGGGGTTTAGTCCGTATTTATATTTCATGTTAGTTTTGCAGTTAAGGTATGTTGGGGGCCTTGTCCCGGTAAATAGTTTAGCAGTCGGAGTTATGTTAAAGGTTTCATAGACTAGTCAGTAATGTCATGTCAGATGTTCGAAGTCATATAGCCAATATCAGCTCAGCATTTATTATATTTTTAGCTTATTTCCGCATCATGTTTAAACAGTATTTTCATTAGTATTATGATAACTCTTGTTATTCAGACTATCCATGTTTTAAAGTTATATTCCGTATTCAGTTCATGCCCCATGTTGATTCAGAAAGCCATGTGCTTCACTCGGTCACACGCAGTCAGGCACCAAGTACCGTGTTGCTCCCAGACTATGGTTCGGGGCGTGGCAATCTAACTCCTACATATGCTTCACAAATTGGAGTCTGACCGAAAGGCAAATCGTAACCTACCTCGATGCTGAGCGGGTGCCATGAACTAGCCAATACTAGCCTTGCCTTTTTGGAGAGCTTTCGAATGATCGAAGTCAACTCAACAACAAATTTATATTAGAAATGGAGAGTACCAATACCCATACAATACTAATCGAATCGAAAATAACACTTTTAAAGAAGAAGACGGTGCCCACAATGGCAAAATAAGAATTTCGAGTAAAAATCGGTTAATCCACACTTAGGAAGTCCAATACTATCCCTCAATTGCTAATTAAACCCAATCAATCATGAATTTCAACATTTAATTTAAGAAAACCAAATTTAGAAAGAAACCCTAACTTCCCATAGTCATAATCCATGAAATTTGGATAGATTCGACTTAGTAACTACTATTCCAAGTATTTCATGACTAGATTTAACAAGATTTATAAACAAAAACCCAATTCCAAAGCATAAGAACTCAAGATTACAACTTACTTTCCAACTAACCCCTGTTGCAGTTCACTTTTATGCGGGTGCATAAAAGCTACTAAGAGGTTTTGGTGCTCTAAATGGATTTTAGTATTTTTAGAGTCGCCACCTAATATATTTAAAGGGAAATTAGGAAAACCGGGTTGAAAGGGTTTATCAAACAAGAGAAAATTCCTTTTTAGACCAGAGTTCAAGGTAAGGGTTCTGGTGATACCCTAGGGAAAATTTTAAGCACCCTAGTATTAAGGATCTGTAGAATATGGTTGACCTACGAGCTTCAATGTGTGATTAATGTAATTATTTTCTTTAGAGTGTTTATTTTATCGCATAATGTCATACTTACCATAAATTCAAAATTCCAGCAAAATGTCCCCTTAGGAAAGGGGGTTTCGGATTTGAAAATCGGTGTAAGTGTTCAACCCAGTTCATTTCCAGACCAAGACACACTCGGAATTTCTCTCAAGTTGAGTCACTACTATTTTTTGTCCTAATGAGAAGAGTTTAGTTCTTATAGGTTTTATTTACGTATATATAAGAAAGTATGGAGTATATCTCCCATTGTTGTAATATAAGTATACAATAGGCAATTTAAGGTTTTATTAAGTCCATTTTGGTTTATGGAAGCTCATAATCAACCACATTCCAACTTTCCAAAGCTATCTTACTCTTGAACCGGCCCAAGTATATCTCTCCTTGTTTTTAATCCTCAAGTTTTGGCTTTAGGCCCAAAAAAAACTTTATTTTACTTCTCTAAAAAATTGTCCAAGTTAAAGCAAATGAGTCAATATTCTGATTCCGAAAATTGGGACTTTCACATCTACTCCTTTTCTCAAAATTCAGCCCAAGTTACAATCTAAAAACAGTCCTTAAATTCACCTTTTGCGATTCAGTCCAGTTTATAGAAAAAATCATATAGTCTTGTTTTTACTTTAAAAGAAACCTTTTGTGGGCTTAAGGTCGAAGACTTACTTCCATTTTGATCCATATTATATCAAGAATTACGCCAAGGGCGAAAGGCCCAAATTCATAATTTAGCTCATTGAAATTGTTTGTTCTATACTGAGTTATTAAACTAGTTTAAAAATACAATTTGATGCCGATTTCATGCATGGGGTATACTCAGCCAAATTTATAAAATAGTTTGGGCGACATTCCTAATAATCCTAAGTATTTTCCTAAGTTCTAACATCCATAGGGTTTCAATATTCGTATATGTTTGTTGCAAATACATTTACATCCCATAAAAGATATATAAAAAGAGAAGAGTTAGGCTGGTGGACCTACCTAATCCCACCAGTTAACAATTTTCATCCATAGTTGGGCCTTCTAGCAATATTAGCTTCTCTTTCATTATTTCTTTCAGACTTGATCAAAGAAAGGAGGTTGGGCCTTAGGCCCAACAAGTTTATGCAAGATTTGCAACGGCCCAAATGGCCCACAAATAATCACGTACGAACAAGGAGAGGGGAAAATGGGAATATGGTTAGAGGGCATCCATACTCATTTTACCTAAATTAACAAGAATCATAAAGTAAAAACAGAATTAAATAAATCATGTACGCGATACATATATATATATATATATATATATATATATATATATATATATATATATATATATATATACACACATATATATGGTTATGCTAATTAGTAAAATAACAAACAAGGTGAGGCCCAACATGATTCACAATCTCGGAAGTAGCCGTGTCAAGACATGTCAAACAATGAGAGAAACACAGAGCGAGCCCAAATGTCTTAAAATAAATAAACAAAGTCTCAACAGGCCAAAAATACATCACATCAACAAAAGAAAGGTAAAGCAGGCCGAATTTGACGTTTAAGATGGTGAGCTATCTGCTCACACGATATTAACTCAATTTTTTAGACAAAAAAAGTCATGTCTTAGACCAAAAAAAAAAACGTTTAAGATGGTAAAAGAAAGTAAATAGGCCCAAGAACGGTTTCAAAGTCCCACTTAACACATAATTAGAGTCGCTATACAGAATATACCATCCCATATACACATAGGTGTATACCGACCGGGTATATTTTGTATATCCCGCATATATGCAGGCCTATTCATGCAACATACTTATGCAAGTGATGAAGGAAGTATAAGGCAATGTAGATTGGGCAAGTATAAACTCATTTTACCCTTTTGGAATATTGGTAGAATACATACTAAAACTCAATACACAAGTGTGCAGGTTTAGATTTCAAGTTGGATCAAACACAGGGCAAGATTAATAGAAGGTCCTCTTTTATTTTATCTTAAACACACAAAACGTAGATGAATCTGTAAGGGTATTATGTTCTTGAAATGGTATGTGGGCTTAATAGCACATAATGTATGTGGGCTTAATAGCACATAGGCATGTTATAGTATTACCAGCACATAATCCTTTCATGATATCATCATTTTAAAGACAAAAGTTCATTTTTCAGTCTCATAAACATAACAGAGGACATATCATTTTTTCCAATATGCATAGAAAGAAGGATGAATTCAATTTCAAGAGCATATGATTAGACCAAACTTACACTTAGGTTTTAGGAAAATGGATAGAAAGGACAGGATAGTGCTATTTTCTTGACCTGTCAAGTCAACTCTCCCAACGACAAAGAACACTTTCATTACATATGGCCACCATTTGAAACAAGCAAAGGGTGAAAGGCGATAGGAGGGTGAAAGATGTCAAACCAAGTAAAGAGAAGAGGGTAAGGGGTGGTTCAATTTCCAGATAAGGGAAAAAATGAGGGAAGGGAAAACAGAAATGGCATCTGGACATGTTTATACACACATGTAAACCATTCAACAATGAACTTCAAGAGAGGGGAGAAGGAATTGGGGTGACACAAGTTCAAATTTTACTTGAAAGGGGATAAAGGGGAGGGACTGCATCAAGCTTTGTCATAAAGGAACAACCATATAAGAAGATCAGGAATTAACATAACTTTAGGTATTTTCAGAGGATCAAGGCATTCATATTACAACAAGGCACATGCAACATACTAATAGGATCATCTAATCACTTAAATCACAAGAAAATCAGAATCTTTTTTTAATGAAGTTGAAATTCACAACTAAATAAGTAAGAAGACTTAGTGCACGCAAGCTAGATAGAGCATCTAAAAAGAGAATGCATAATAGAGGCTACCTTTACTACTATACTAAATGGGCAAAAACATGATTATGAACTAAACTAGCCTTAACTAGCACTAAACTATATAAACAAAGCACAAAAAATAGCATAAGGCCTAATTAATTAATTTAACTTAAGCTAATGTAAGCTAAAAACACATAATTACATAAGAAGAAGCATATAAGAGCAAATAAATACATCAAAATAAAGAAAGGATGGAAAATTACCTTTTAATTGCACAGCCTGATCAAGAACGGTGTTTGAGAGCCCTTCTTGCTCCCAAATCACCTCAGCCACACAAACATGAAATTAGAATCTTTTTTAAAACTAAACTAACTAAAAAATTAAAGGTTTCAGCAATTTAATACTACATTCCTAGGTATTTGAGTTTTTTTCGTGAATATGCAAGGATATTCTGTGTTCTCCTTATGAAATAATGTGACTTGGGGTATCTATTTATAGAACCCAAAAAATACTCAAACCCTAGCTTGAATCGATGTGGGACAAATGCTAATTTGTGAGAATTGGTTTCTCACATCTCGTTCAAGGGTCGAGATTCAACCAACGAAACTTGTAAACGGTCAGATTTGACCAAGAACTAGATCGATCTGCTCGGTTCTTCACGAACTAATGAAAATCTTGGATTCAAATGAAGGTAAGACAAAACCCATTAAGGATTTGAACGTTGTAAAGCAGAAAAAGTAAAGAGAGAGAAGATAATTCCGTGTTTGGGGTTAGGTATAGGTGGAAATGGGTAGAAAGTGGCAGAGCAATTAATGCTCTTGCCACTTTTAGCCATGCACAGACTAAAAAGCTCGACGTGGGTCCTCTTTTTTGCCTTTTTCGGTACAGATGAAGTGAGGAAAGAGGGAAGAAGAGGTTGGAGGCTAGGGTTTCCTCTTTTTGAGAGGGGAAACTTTTAAGAGTTCGTTTCGTATGACTAAAATGAGAGGAGAAAGGGGTGTTACCCCCTTTAATGGCGAAGTGGGCCGGGTCGATCCACATGTGGACTGGGCCTAGCTAGAATAAAATTGGGGGGGGGGTGGAATTTAATTTATGTATACACGATATACACATGTATACGTGTATATGCATATGTACATGTGTGTATATACATATAAAACATAAAGTTTTTTAATAAAATGGCTATAAATGAGAAAGTCAATTAATTTAAACTCCTCAATTATGGTCAAACATGAATAATTAACCAATTAAACAAACTAATAAGTGTGTTTAATTATGCAAATAGACTTAAGTTGCAAATATAGCCTTAATTGACTTTAAACCATGAAATTGGTTATTTCAATTATGGCCATAATTAGCCCAATCAAACAATTAAAGACTAGTTTTATGCAATAATGACCTCAATTAACTTAAGTCATGAATTTGGCTATTTCAATTAAGGCCAAAATTAGCCAACAATTGATTATTTCAATTGAAGCCACAGTTAATCACATAATAAACAATTCATGGAATTAACCACAATTAAACACTTGATTAATTATGATTGTCTCCAATGAATTGTACAAATGCGCACTGGATATGCAGAATTGAGGGATAAAATTATTAATTCATTTAATTAATCAGACTTCTTGAATTAAATGGAGTAAAATGCTTGCCAATTTATTTCCTGATAATTTTAACAATTAAGTAAAATAATTTTTTTAAATTACTTTCTTGATTGAATTTAGTAAATGTTCCATATTAATTATAAAAGATGTATAAATTGATTTCTAAATGATTTATAGTATTATTGTAGTTATTTCACCAAATGAAATGGCAAAATATTATCTAAATAATTTTATAAAATCATTTTGACTTGTAGAAAATACAAATTTTACTCCTTTTGATATCCAAGGACTCTGAGTAATTAAAATAAATTATGGGAGGTCAAAAAGTAGGTGTCAACAACCCCTTTAATTAATCATAGATTCCAACTTAGACAATAACTAATAAATTAAGGTCAAGGGAACTTATTAAAAATGATTCAACTCTAAATACTCTTCAAATCGCCTCTAGAACTCTTTTGGGGTTTCAATTTGGTGAATGGGAGAAGAATGGTCCAAATTGGGAAATCAATGGGGAATTTGTTTAGCGGTTCCAGCTTATGCGGTCCAGGACTCGCTTACGCGATCCTGCCTCGGCGAATAACCTTTTGTGAGGTGGATCTCATTAAATGACTCATTCCCCACGTCTGCGGGCCAAGTCCCGCTTGGGCAGACCCGCAGAGGCAGAGACACTTTTGCAGGAGTGGGACACCAGATCACCAAGTTTCACCCAAAATCTCGACATCCAGCCGGGACCTCTCGGATACAAATCAAGCATACAGACACATGTAAAAATGCACTACGAACTAAACCGTGGCCTCTAAATTCCCAATGGAGGTCACCTTGACCCGGTCAACCCCCAAAAGGCCAAAATCAAGTTTCAAACCAAAGGTACAAAATGCTCCCGAAAGCCTCGAAAACTGGGTCAATCATCCCACCAAGTCATAATCGACCCTCCGGACTTCATGAAATTGGCAGAATTCCCAAAAAAGTTTCGTTTATCCAAAAATCAACTATTGGTTAAATGTTTTTCACTTTAAGGTTCGAACTTTCTCAAATCCTATCAAAACTTGCTCGATAACCTCAGGAATCGTGTCGCCAATCCCCGTCAGTCAAAATCACTCTAACGAGACTAGGGGAAGAGTCAACATGGTAAAAAAGTCAAAATGCACATAACAATTGAACAGATCGTTACATCAGATACCAATTAAACAACCGTTCGTTCCCGAACGGAGAAGGAATGAAACTAAGGAAAGGTCCCTGAGTTGGTGAAAAGCTAGGGATATCTCTCACGCATATCTGCCTCGATCTCAAAAGTAGCCTCCTCAACTAGACGGTGCTTCTATTGCACCTTCACTAAAGTAATCTCCTTGGACCTCAACTTCCTTACCTGCCTATCCAAAATCGCTATCGGCTCTTCCTAGAAGGACAGATTCTGATCGAACAATATCGAATCCCACTGAATGATATAAGAACCGTCTGAATGGTACTTATTAAACATGGACACATGAAATACCGGATGAACACCTGACAAACCTGGTGGCAAAGCTAACTCATAAGCCACCTCACCAACTTGACGGAGAATCTCGAAAGGACCAATAAACCTCGGGCTCAACTTGCCATTCTTCCCAAATCGCATCACACCTTTCATGGGTGAAACCTTTAACAGAACACCTCACCCGTCATAAAATCTAAATCAGGAACCTTTCTGTCCGCATACTCCTTTTGCCTACTCTGAGCTGCCAGAAGCTTTTCCGTTCTGAAATATCAAGCCTCATCGAACCATTAGCGAAAGAATGAACCTCTATAGCTAAAGGACGCTCCTTAAATCATCGTCAAGTACCGATGTAGTCCAATATAACTGTCCCAAATAGCTTCCCTTGGTGAGATATCATCAAGTCCACACACAAAGCTCGATTCTGAACTGAAATCCATCGAATCCTTGAAGGTGATTTACTAGAAGACTCATAAGTCCTTCTGGTAATATAAACATAGTCCCCCGACTCAAATTAAACCATTCTGATTCGAAAAATGCACGACCCCCCGAATATCACCACTGGTCACCCGAACTGGCTCCAACCTTTATGAAACCAATGACAGTCATGTCACACATCTGTGGCGACCAATTCTAATCCTTCTCTCGAATACTCAATCCTGTCCCGTCACCTTAACTCCAAAGGTTGAATTCTAACCCAGTCGTCAACTTAGTAGCGAAGAACTATATTTATGATTGCAATCTTCATGTTTCCTCAACTTTCACCCGATACACAAATCTGATTGAACCCCATGAACACTAAATACATCAAATTCTCCTCGTGCTTCCTCTTAACTTGCTCTTGATCCCAAACACTTCAACGCAAAACATGCAGCCTCAATTAATACACCTTTAACCATCGGATCTCCCATTGCAACACCTCCATACGGCTATCACATTTCCGAAAGCATCAAATCTCACAATCTCTTGCACCAACCTTGCACAACTATTCCCAAGTCCTTAATATTTCAAAAATGCTCACTCAAGCTATCCAGTTATTTATACTTAAGCATAACCCACTACCGCGAATATGGTCTCATCTCGACTATATAATTCTAACCTTCAAATTATAGAGATTCCCAAAATTCCTTCTCGTTAGACAACTCTAGCTCATCCAATGAAGAGTGCTATGAAATTACCCATCTTGGTATAACACAAGCCACCTTTCCATAAACCTTAGCATAACGGTCACCTAAAATTTGCTTCTCACTAGTTGCCAATCACGGAACCTCATGGAACTTTGTCATAACACTTAATCTATCCATTTCTATAGACTTCCTTCTTTAAGCGTTCTTAGCAATCACACCTCATCTAACAAATGCAAGAAAACAACACCGCAATCTATACCTTACCCAAGAAATCCCGAAGACGTACCTTACTCCTACCAATTCTCGAGAAACTATACCTTTATCGTAATTCTTCATTTTCTCTATTCCATTCAGATCACATTCACCGCCACCGACCGACCATAACTCAATCCTACTCAAAAGTATACCACAAAATCATAAGTCCTGCAAATAGCCGAGTCAAACATGGAGATAGTATTATGTCGCACACTCAGACAACCGATAGTTTCCTTTGTCTCACTCGAACTTCAAACTAGGAACCACTCTAAATCTAGCGCATCACGTAAATAATTCTTCAAAAAGTCTTTCCACTAATAATTACTGACCAACCTTGGTCATCCTAACAAGAATCAATCATTATTGATGCAATACCCCAAAGCATCACTGAACCGATTCATAATCCGTAAGCCGATCAGAACGCCTCTAATCAAATCGTGCGATTATCCCTCTCATTCGATCAACCCAGCAGAGTCATAACAACAGTAGTTTCAGGAAATAGCTTGAACTTACATAACAAATACAATGCCCACACCCCTTGTCCACTCTACATTGTATAACCGCAACATAACTCTCAAATCCACAAGCTCTTGTTTCAAACGATCCCCTCACCAATCCACTAAACACAACGCAAATGTACCCTTTACTGAAGGACCACAGCAGCCCCACTACTTCAAGTTTCCCATTCATCTCAATTAACCTTGCCTTCTAATCTAGATTCGACAGCCATTTCCCTGAAATAACCCACAAAACCACTAGTTCTTACTCCATCGCTACTATTTTGTCATGTCAAAGCCAACTTAAATTCCCATAAAAAATTCCCACAACCAAATACGAAATCCGCCCTCGCACCTCTTGTAACCTTATACTGATGAGCATGTCAGATACCAATTGTTCCCTTGCTATAACGGAGATTGATCAATCAAAATTCTCTTCCTTTCGCCTTCATCCTGTAAGATAAGAAGTACTCTTACTAATATACCCTAAGAAATCTTACTTCGTTACACCTTACCACAAAAGTCTCCTTTCCTGTCCTTATCCTTAACATTTTTTCATCATCATAACACGGTCACCATCCTCTTGTAGAATCCGAGGATCCTCCGCAAGTTACACTTGCTTCTTGATGTTGACATTGATACTCTTCCATTATTGAATTGCTGACTTGCCATTGATACACTTGTGCCACACATCTATCATACTGCTGAACTTTTCCATACCAACTAGAGAATTCTGATCATGGCTGAAGGCCACTCACCCGTATAAGAATAACAAATCTCGTACGTTACCATGCCACGTCATGTTAAACTGCTCGTGTAAGAATTTAGGGACGAGTTCCCACTATCCATGAGAGAATAAGACAAAGAAATTCAAATACCAATTTGAAAATCGACTAGATACCAATTTTAATGAAGTAGCACGAAAGAAATGAAAGAAGTTGAAGTTTTTTAAATGTCCTATAGCCTCTCGCAAATAAGTACAGGGCTCATCATACTAATCCACAAGACTCTACTAGACATGCTCTTGTACTTGTAAGACCAGGTAACCTAGGGCTCTGATACAAACTTGTCACGACCCAACTCGTGGGTCGAGCGGGCACCCGCCTAATCCCTCTTGGTGGGCGAACTCTTCCTTTACTCAATAGTTCAAATAATCAAGCGGAAGAAAATATAAGTACTAAATAGTCTCAAATTATATAAATATATCTATAAGTGCAGAAAATACTACACCATCCTAAGGAGATCTAGTCTGTAATAGTACAAGAGCTACTACATATCTAACATAAGTCTGAATATAGAAAAATACATAGGTGTCTAAAACATTGTCTCGAAATAGAAGGATAGATATAACAAGAGAAGAGCTTTCTGGGCTGCGAATCTGGAATATGGCTCATCCTGAAAACTCTAGCAGTGGGTATCGGGATCACTCGCGAGGTGCAAAAGTAGAGCCTGTGGCGAACTCTGCACTCAGAAAAGTACAGCAAGGTAACATCAGTACAAAGAACTAGTACATGTCTAAGTGAAAGTCTCTAATCCTCGAGTCCGTTAAGTTTCTAAGTAAACACCTTAAACGCAAGAACCAACGCAAATGAATCATTAACCAATAAATCAATGAGGAAACGTACCATGCAATGATAGAAGTGCAATGCAACTAAATACGATGCTACGCAATGCAATGCACTGTCCAACTGTGCATACCGTACACACATGTTAAGGACGAAAACTTCCACGTCTCAATAGTCATGACCTATGGGGGAACCGTGAAGTCAATGTACACCCTCGTCCAGACAAAAAACCTCAAGCAATGAGTACAACACATTTTGCTCTAGTAACAACTTCAGATCACGGATTCTCACCATCTCTTTTACACAACCCGACAAAGACCTCGGATGTAACATTTTCTCACTTATCATCATCAGTACCAAGTCATAGTTCATATCAATGCATTGTGTGAAATGAGAATGTATGCCATGCATGGTATCATCATCAACAGTAAATCATAATCAAGTACTCATTTGTGTCTTATCCTAACTACACATCACAATTCAAGACTGATTTCATTATCCTTCATTTTTTCGATGATGTAATGACCCACTAGGTCGTTATGGGGGTGATTTAGAAAATTAGACCTCCGATAGGAATTTTGAAGCTGCCGGTGAGTCCGTAGCGTGTTTTTATGTATATGTGCATGTTTGGTTTGTGTCTGTAGGACCTCGAATTGGTGTTGAGATTTTTGGGTGAAAACTGGAGGAAAAACCTGAGCTACTAGTCAAAATGGACCGCTGCAGCAATTGTGGGACCATTGTAGCGAGTCTGTCGTAGCGGGTAAGGGGACGCCGCCTCGGGGCGGGAAGAATTAATGAGGTCCTCCATAGCGAGAGATTTCCCGCTATAGCGAGACCGCGTAGTGAACATCGGCTAGCTGCACGCGGAGATGGGAGGCAAAATCAGTGTTTTATATTCTTATTTCTGAACCCATTTCTCATATAACTCCAAAATAGTTTCCAAGAACTGTTGTGGCAAATTTCTAAGGCTAGGGCTAAAATACTCTTAAAAGGTAAGTCTCAACCCTTTACTTTGTTCATTCCATCATCACTTTAAGTTTCATGATTAGTTTAAAGTTTCTTAATGGTGAATGAAAGTGCTAAAACCCTAGAATTTGAGAAACCCTTGAATAATAAGTGGGTTAGTGATTTATTATTGTTTCATCATCTAGGAATACAGATTATCATTTCCTAGGGTTGGAATTCAAGTTCTAATGGATGAGAATAATGTATTGAGACTTAGGGTTTCATAAAGATGGTAACTTTATCATAAAAACAGCTTCTAAAAAGGGTTGGGGTTGATTTTATGATGAATTCACACTTAGTGATAGTTCAACCCTTTGAAAAGGGTAGAAGAAGTTGGGTTCTCTTCCCCAATTGTTGTTTGTTTGAGTAGATGATCTATTACTCACTTAGCGTTATGATTGCTAGACTTTGAACATTCTGAAGCTTTGCGAAAAGGGAAGGCTATTGCGGAGTAATTGCATTGTTCTAGTTCAACTTTAAGGTAGTTTATGGTCTAATTGAGTTAGACTTTGATTAGTTGATTGTATATGTTACGAAATTGATCAGAGAAGCATGATTAGGGCTTTAGACATAAAGTGCGGTTGGAAATTCCTACGTTTGATATTGATCGATTGATTATGTGATTAACTATTATGATATGATAAAGAAGGAGTTAATGAATACTCTTCTTGTTGACTTGGAGTAATCACTTGTTCATGGTTTTGATAAATTGATTCTTGAGTCTTAATATGACTTGTGTCATGGTGACTTATGTTCTTTGATATTGATGCATTGATTGTTCACATTCCAAATTGATTGTGGAACGAAAATACATTGTGATGAGAAAGGTAATATAAATATGAAAAGGCACATTTGACGGGGAGAAGGGGGAGGATGTGGCCTGGTTATGGGCTCGTTATCCGAGGTCAGTTCCGGAGCGAGTGGTACATGAACACCATGGGTCCTCTACAGGTCATGGCTATTTAGGCAAACAATACCATTTAGCATGTGTGTACGGATGTGTGATAGAGTTGAGATAATTATTTAGTTGTGTTGGTAATGACATGGGTTGAGTTACTTTTAGTGATTACTGTTTGTGCGGGCTTATCTCATTTCGGTGTTGGATGATTCTCATTAATAGTTTCATATGGTTATGTGATGTTGTGCCTATATGTCTATTCTAATGGTTTTGTGATTGTATATATGATACTAATCCTAGTCGGCCTATGATATCTACCGGTACATAGTGTTTGTACTAAAACTATCTTGCTGCATTCTTTGAGTGTTGATTGTGATCCAGCGACATCACCAGACTTCATATTTACCGTGAGGCCAGTTTCTGACATATTTGAGGGTGAGCTCTTATCCATGCCGGGCCGCCTGAAGATCTTTCTTATTTTGGATGTCTATTTCATTTCAGACATTTATGATTATTTCAGACAGTTGTTCATTCTTTAGACAGTTGTGTTTTAAAGTCCTTGTACAATGACTTTCGATTTTTGGGGTTGTAATGGTTAGGACTTCCGCACCTTTATTTATTAATGTCATGACTAGAAAGTTTGGAGATTATTATTATCATTATATCCTTGAATGTGTTAAAATTGATTAATTAAATGATGATTGGTTAAAGGGATTAGTTCGCCCACTAAGGGATTTGTGTGGGTGTCACTCATGGCTGCTTGGGTTGTGCCAGATGATAAGTGACATAAAGAAATAGATATGAATGCAAACACAAGTCTCAACATAGCAAATGAGGCGACATGCCCAATCACAACAACAAGGCGACAAGCCCACAAACAACAACAGCCAACCTAATAGAATTCCATTCCAACTCCATACCCGAAGCCTAGAATGCTTTCCCCATCAATATCTACCTCCTAAATATTCTTCACTAATTAGAGTCTAATCGAAAGGTAAATCGCAACCGATCTCGATGCCGGCGGGTGCCACGAACTATCCAACATGTGCCTTTCCCTTCCGAAAAGCTTCTGAACGATCGAAGCCTATTCAACAACATATTATATATTGGAAATGGAGGCTAATGATACCCATATATCTACAATACTAATCAAATCGAAAACAACCCTTTTAAAGAGAAAGACCGAGCCCACAAGGGCAAAATAGGAATTTTGAGTAAAAATCGGTTAATCCACACTTAGGAAGTCCAATAATAACCCTCAATGGCTAATTAAACCCAATCAATCTTCAAATAATAACCTTCAATGGATAATTAAACCTAATCAATCTTCAATCTCAATCTGTAATTAAAAAAAAAAAAAAACTTCCAATTTAGAAGGAAACCCTAACTTTCCCATAATCATAATCCATAAAATTTAGATAGGTTCGACTTAGTAACTACTATTCCAAGTATTTCATGACTAGATTTAACAAGATTTATCACCAAAAACCCAATTCCAAAGCATAAGAATTCAAGATGACAACTTAGAGTTTACAACTTACTTTCCAATTTACCCCTTTAATTCATCATAAATTCTAACTTAGACAATAAATAAACATAAATGAAGGTCAAGGGAAGAACTCAAAGATGATTCAACTCTAAATGCTCTTAAAATCGCCTCTAGATCTCCTTAGGGTTTCAATTTGGTGAATGAGAGAAGAATGGTTTGAATTGGGAAATAAAAGGGGAATCTATTCAGTGGTCCACCTTTCGCGGTCAAGGACCCATTTACGCGATCTCGGCTCGGCGGATATCATTAAATGACCCGTTTGCCCCGTCTACAGGCCAAGTCTTGCTTGGGTGGACCCGTAGAGGCGGAGACACTAGATCCCCATGTTTCGCCCAAAATCCCGACATCTATCCGTGACCTCCCGTGTTACACCTCGCATTTTTGTACGTTGAGTTTCACCAAGTGCTAGTTGTCCTAGTCTTGGGAAGCAGGATAAATTTTTTGAGGTCATGAGGATAGATGTGTCCATCTTAGGTTTATAAGAGAGTAAAACCATGTTAAGTAAGCTTCGGGAAGGGTTATGACTTGTCGAATCGTCGGAGTTAAGTTTCAGCGAAAGTTTGACAAAGTGTCATCTTATGGCGCAATATGTGGCTCTCAGAGCACAACATGTGGGCCGCAAGGCACGCTTTGAGAAGACACAGTGGTGCAGCAAAGTGTGAAAGTGAATTTTGGTGATGTTGCGAGGCTTGCGACACAGCATGCGGCTCTCAATGCGTGCTTTGCGATGCCGCAACTTTGCAGCATGTTGTGTCGGTCCAGAATTTTCTGGACTACTATAAATAGAACCAATTCGACCCTAAAACATTATTTCACCATTTTTGGGCCTAGAAACTTCCAAAACTCTCTCTACAAGTCCTCATATTATCTTAGACAAAAATCAAGGGCAAACTAAGTGGTTCTAACATAAAGAATTCCATGACCATCATTAGATTGTTCTTCTTCTTGTGGTGTTGAATTTGGAGACTTCTTGGAGGTGAAGGAATTTCGAACTTAGAGTGATCCTTGTGATTGAAGGTAAGATTATTACTCCATCTTCATGTTTATAGTATTATTTGGCATTTACATAACTTATGGGAAGGAGAAATTGTGAAAGTAAGGTTTAAGTTGTGCTAGAACTTGTTCATAGCTATGCTTGAGTATGAATTGTTGTAGACTTGGTATGGTTGTGATGTTGTTGGGCTGGTGTGTGCAAATAAAGTTGTAATATGAAGTTGTTGGATTGTTAAGTGAGTTGTGAAGATTAAAAGGGAACTAGTGAAGGATTTATGGTACCGAAATATGTATAGGATTGAGGAAACAAGCTGCATGAATCTAATGCACATAAGGTGTTCGACAAAACATCTAAATGAGTCCTCTTATAAGTTATGAACCCATTGTTGATACGGATACTATATTTACTGTAGATAATCATTCGTAGAGCATAAAGGACTCGTAGGACCCGTATAACTGAGGAGACAAGGTATGTAAGGCTAACCCTTTTCTTGCTAAAGGCATGATTCCCTAGTTGTGAACCTACATATGATTTCCATAATATTCCTATTCCTAGAAACACCAGAAGCTCATAATTTTCATGATTTCTATAATATTGGTGACAATGTTCTTTGTGATGATAATGATAACGAATATGATGATGATTACAATTCTAGAGATGCCAAAGTTTAAAGTTCTTAATGTTCTCATGATACTATTGAGCTTGCCACATGATTGTCAATTGTATTCATTGTTGTTGATCTCATTTTATAATGGTTGTTCTTCCAAGATGAGATATAGCGATGCTGATGACTCCATAATAGAAAATGGAGGTTTACCAACCTTAGACCACTCTGATAGAGTAGTAGTGTTTCATTGGGCTCTTATGCATGCTTTATGTATACATATATATGGATGTGTATAACACCGAGCCTATATGGCCGGGCTGTATAACACCGCGCCTACATGGCCGAGCAGTATAACATCGCGCCGCCCTATCGGCGGTCGGCCAGACACATAGATGTGCGTATCACTGCAGTGGGCAGCTTATGATATCATCCCAGACGGGGGATGCCCGGACGCGGGATATATGGATTGGGCTGCACGTTTCGCAGCAATATATATATATATGGATCGGGTTGCACGTTTCACAACAATATATATACATGATAATAACACCGTGCCTGTATGGCCGGGCAGTATATACTATATATATATATATATATATATATATATGTATATATGTATGAGATGGTTTATTTTTTTCTGAAGCTGAGCATGCATGACATCCTCCTTAAGAGGCATTCAGGCGTACACGTTATTTTTGTTATATCATGCTACTTTCCATATCTCTTATTATGTTACTATTCATGCCTGACATACTCAGTACATTATTCGTACTGACGTCCTTTTCTTGTGGACGTTGTGTTCATGCCTATAGGTAGGCAGGGAGACGGATCAGATCCCTAAGTGCTTCATCTGTGGATTCTCAGGAGCACTCCATTTGCTTCGGAGCTGTAGACTATAGGTAATACACTTTTGTGTACATGTTTGGGCATGGTGGGGTCCTGTCCCATCCCTATGATTTCTGGTATTCTATGTAGAGGCTCGTAGACAGATGCGTACATTTAGACGTCTTGTAACCTCACTGGTTCACATATTGTATATCATTTTTGTAGCCTGGTTGGCTTGTGTATATATATGTAGATGGTTCAGAGTTGATGATAATCATATAGATGAGCTTTTATTTTAGAATTCATGCCCGCACAAACGATGATAATTATGAGTTAGATATGTGGTCCACCGAGATAAGATTACAAGAAGCATGCTAGATGGTGCTCGGTAGGTTTGCTCCGGGTACCCGTCATGGCCCTCCGGTCGGGTCGTGACAAAGTGGTATGAGAGCAGTTCGTCCTAAGTTGTTTCTACGAGCTGTGTCTAGTAGAGCCTTGTTTATGGGTGTGAAGCTCGCCACACTTATACACAAGAGGCTGCAGGGCATTTAGGAATAATTGACCTTCTTCTTCATCATAGATTATGCGATAGACCCATGATATAAGAATTATCTTTTCTTAACCGTGCATTATGTTTTTACCGATGCCTGTCAAAGGAAAACCAACAGCGACCCAGAAGGGCAAGACAGTGGCCAGAATGAGGATTGAGTGGGAGTCGCCGGTAGACATAAAGGAGGGTGAGTCCCAGAATGAGGTTCCATCTCGGACATCTCATACTCCAACCATTTTAGAGGAGCACGAAGGAGCCTCAGCTCTAGCTCCAATGCCCCCAGTTCCTCTACCAAATGCCTCAAGCCAGGAGATGAGAGAGGCCATCCTTTTGCTGACCCAGTTAGTAGCCGCTCAAGCTCAGCGACAGGGTGCGGCCCATGGTGATAGGGGTCAGAGCAAGAGAGCCAGGCTTTCAGGGTTTGACAGTGAGTTCAGAGGTGGCCCAAGGCAGCAGTCCTCCAAACGCTCAGCTCATTATGCAGCTAGTGGGCCTCCACGATTTCCTGGACCAAGGTTTGATAGACCTACTTGTTTTAGGCCAACTTAGAGTTCTAGAGTTCCCAGTTCTCAGATTAGAAGTAGTTCCAGTTAGATGAAACCACCTATACCATGATGTACTTAGTGTGGTAAGTTACATGGGGGACCGTGCCGATTGGGTTTAGATGTTTGTTATGCCTGCGGTCGGCCAGGCCATATCAAGCGTGACTGTCCATCGATACGTGGTAGAGGTAGGGTCCAGCCCACAGGATCAATAGCTGGTTTTTCATCATCTGTACGCCCTTTAGGGAAAGGCTCACAGACACCAGCGGGCCACGGTATGGATCGAGGAGGAGCATCCGGTTCGAGTAGTCCTCAGCATCATATCTATGCACTAGCTGGACAGGATCTTGAGTCTTCCCCTAATATTTTCACAAGTATATTATCAGTATTCTCTTATAAGGTATATGTATTGATTAATTCGGGTTCTACGCTGTCATATGTTACTCCTTATGTTACTGTTACACCTTGGACTTTTCGTACGTCGAGTTGTGAATAGGCTAACGCGAGCTTAAGTGGGTCATGGAGTCCATATGTCCTTAAGGAGAGTACTTGATAGCTTCAAAGAGTATAAGACAAGATTTTGAAATCATATGACTTGGAGAAATTAAGTTCGTCAAAGGAAGTGAAATATAAGTTGTGTTCGGGAGGATTTCGTAACGACCGAGCGAATGTTGATTTAGTAACACCTTAAGGAGAAGTTATAAGACTCCTTAGATGGTTAATGAAGTATTATACAAGTGTCAAGAAGGTTCCACAAGGATTGGAAGTCAAGGGAAACAACGGGATCAACTTCGGAAAATGTAAGTTATACGGTCCGTATAAGGGACCGTATAACCTGTCCAGAGAGGGGTCTTTCACTGGAGGTATTATACGGTCACTTATATGGACCGTATAAGTTATACGGACCGTATAAGGTTCCGTATAAGTTATATGGACAGCCTTTTAATTTTGTAAAAAAGAGGACCCCAAATTCATTTCTCATCTTCTCCAACTCTCTCAAAACCTCAAGAACATTCCATACATCTTATTAACATATATCCAAGAGAAATCAAAGATTAAACACCAAGAATTAGTGGAATAAAGTGCGTGGATGCTCACTAGGGTTGGTACATGTCACGACCCAACCAGAGGGACATAACGGGTACCCGGTGCTAACCCATCCGGACACCTCTTATCGTACTCTCATATTCACATCTAGGTGAGCCACATGGCTTACTTATAATTTATATGCATCAATAGTGCTAATCTCGTTGGGCAACAACACATTTATATCATTATCAATAACAATGCCCATATCCATATACACAAGCCGACGAGGCTATCAAAATGACATACAAAATATAAGCCGACAAGGCTAAGGACATCTAATCATATACAACTGTCTACGAGCCTCTAAGAAGAGTATGTCACATCATATAGGCGGGACAGGACCCCGCCATGCCCATAGGTAGGTACACAAAAGAATAAAAACCAAAAGCTGTAGCTCCGGATGAAATAGAGCTCCGCTATGTAGTCGCTGAACAAGATATCTATGGATCAAGCCTGTCTCCCTGTCCACCTGCGGGCATAACACAGCGTCCACAAACAAAAGGACGTCAGTACGAATAATGTACTGAGTATGTAAAGCATATTCAACATCATAATAAGAGCATAAGAGACAACATAAGAAATAACATAAGATGGGAGAATTAGGAGATAATAGCCATCATCGTAATTACTTACTTGTCTTTCATAAGGACCTTCCATTTCCAGTGCGTGCTCGTGTACATACATATATACATATACAAATATCCATATCCGTATCCATATTCATATACATATTCGTATCCATATTCATATACATATTCGTATCCATAGCGTACCCGACCATGAAGGTTCGGTGGTTTCACATACCCGGCCATGACAAGGCTCGGTGTCATACATACCGCCTACCAAGGCTCAGTGTTATCCGTACCCAACTGCAGTGGTGTGCGTGCGATAGGTGTCATACACGGCCATATAAGCTCGGTGTTACATAATAGTCATACATACTTAAATCCGTATACATAGGAGTTCATGAGTATCATCGTCATCATTAACATCATCATTTTTGTTATATTTATCCTTAGAGGATCAACTATCATATAAAAGAGGCAATAGAATCGTGAACGTATCGAGAATCATAAGCTTTGGAAACCTTAGAGATAGAGTCATTTGGAAGACATTATGGAACTCATGAAAGGATACATATAGCAAGGGAACCATGCCTTAATGAAAGAAGGGTTAGCCTTACATACCTCTTTGTCTCCTTAACTATTTGACGTTCCCCGTTGAAGCTTGAATAATCTACATTTGGAAGGATTCATAACATGGTTAAGCCTTAATGATACTCCTAAATTCAAACTAGAATAATTCATGACCTAATGAAAATTGGGCAGCATTTCCCCTATTTCGTCAACTTCAACCATATCGCAAAACAACTCCCAACAACCACAATAATATCCACAATATCATAATCAAGTATTCACATTCGATTTAGCCTTCAAAATTCATCCTTGTGTTCAACTTATGCTAGCAACTTCATACCCATTTTAGCACATTTTCAAATAATGCGTCTTCATCACCATTATTACTTTCCATAGCAATATTATACCCATATTACACTAAGAATCATAACTCAAGTTAGCTTACTACTCAAAAACCTCATAAAAACTACATTTAGAACTCATCTTCCACTTTTTCCTTCAACCCAGTTGTTCAACAAATAAACATTCTTGATAATATGTAATAAGTATGAAAACTAACCTTTTATCTCATGGGAATGAGCTTTGGAGCAAGCAATCAACTTATATGAAAACCCTAGCTTCAATATCTAAAGGATTCTTGGAGTTTATTAACCCTAGCAAGACCTCTAGCACATGTGTATCTTGATTCTTGCTTATTGATATTTAATCTCTCTTGTATTTTTGCTTTGATTAGTTTATGGAGTGGAAGAGAGGGTTTTTAGAGAGCCTTTAGATCTGGTTTGGTAAAATAATATGTCCAAATGAAGTGGAACAAAATATATAAAGCGGAACTTAAACTCCCCTCGGGCAATTCTGCGCCCATTTTGACGGGCCGTATAAATTCCTACGGACCATCAAAATGGTCGGTAGAACTACCCAGTCAAATATGGGTCACTGTGAACATTTGACGCTGGGATGTGTCAATTTGACGGACCGCAGAATTTTCTGCGGGGCGTCAAAATTCCTGCGGGCCGTCAAATGGTCCGTAGAAATTTTCTGCTCAGACAATCTGTCGTAAAACACACATAACCTTTTACTCGGGCATCACATTGATGAACGGTTTATTGCGTTAGAAACTAGACTCGATGAACTTTAATTTGGAAAAAATAAACACACCAAAACTCCTCATATTCTAGCAGATATGCCCCCACCAATTTGGACAAAAATTCTGTCCGAAAAGTTTGCCAAGTTTTACCAAAGTTCCCACAAACTCAATTCCTTTATTTGTTTGTTCTTAAATCCTTCCATAGCTCATTTCATGGGATTAAACCCCCATAACCATAATATGGGAACATGTAATCTCATATATCCTAAGGTAACTCCCATTTCCACGATTAGGACAACTAACGCCTAACGAATCTCAACGGACGAAACTACGAGGTGTAACATTCTCCCCCTCTTAGAAACATTCGTCCTCGAATGATAGACTCTTGGGGATTCTACAAAAATTTTGCCAGAGTTTTCCCTATAATATGGCACTACCATCCTGCACAGCAACCCAAAATACATCGCCTCACAGGGCTATAACAACACGACAATAACCATGGCCACACACGACTAAGTAAACATCAAGAAAAGCATTACATACCTGAGGTTGATGGCGTCTCTGCCTGAATCTCTTCTGAAGGTGAAAATAAATGCGCGGTACTGACTTCATGTCCTCTTCGACTTCCGTTATTTCCTCTCTATTATTATTTTTCCATACAACTTTAACCGAAACTACCTCTTTGGTTCTGAGCTTTCGTACTTGCCTATCTAAAATGGCAATAGGGACTTCTTCATAAGACAATTGTTTAGTAACTTGGACATCATCTATTGGCACAATTCTAGAAGGATCTCCAATACACTTACGAAGCATCGATACATGGAAAACTGGATGGACTGAATCCAAATCCGCTGGTAGGTCTAATTCATAAGCCACTTGGCCTACCTTGCGTACAATCTCATATGGTCCAATGTACCGGGGACTAAGCTTTCCCTTTTTGCCAAATCTCATGACGCCCTTCATTGGCGACACCTTCAAGAATACCCAATCTTTCACTTGGAATTTTAAGTCTCTTCGACGATTATCTGCGTAGATTTCTGTTGACTCTGAGCTGTTAATAATCGATCCTGTATAAGCTTGACTTTCTCTATAGCTTGCTGGACCAAGTCTGGCCCTATCAATTTGGTCTCTCCTACTTCGAACCACCCAATTGAAGATCTACACTTTCGCCCATATAAAGCCTCCGGGGCCATTTGGATGATAGAATGATAACTATTGTTATAAGCAAATTCAATAAGTGGTAAGTGATCATCCCAACACCTCCAAAATCTAATACGCATGCTCGTAACATATCCTCAAGAGTCTGAATGGTATGTTTAGCTTGCCCATCCGTCTATAGGTGAAATGTCATGCTAAGGCTCACCTGAGCCCCCAAACCTTCTTGGAAAGATTTCCAAAAATTGGTCATAAACTGAGTCCCTCTATCGGTGATAATAGAAACTGGAACACCGTGAAGTCGCACTATCTCTTTAACATAAAGCGTTACATAATCTTCTGCTACATATGTAGTTCTGAACGGTAAAAAATGAGTTGACTTCGTGAGTCTATCCACAATCACCCATATAGAATCATACTTACGTCGAGAACGGGGTAAGCTCGTAACGAAGTCCATGTTAATTACTTCCTATTTCCAAGTTGGAATTTCTATAGCTTGCAACAATCCACACGGCTTTGGTGCTCAATTTTCACTGGCCGATGCTTAGGACATTGAGCTACGAATTTCACTATATCTTTCTTCATCCCATTCAACCAATATATAGATTTAAGGTCATGATATATTTTCGTTGCTCCTGGGTGAACAGAATAACGGGAACAATGGGATTCTCTTAATATTTGGTGGCGTAATCTTGCAACATCAGGAACACATAACCTGCGTCGGCATCGGAGAACTCCATCTCCAGAAATCTCAAATGATGACTTCTCCTACTGAGGGAGTGTATTTCTGTAATGAACTAGCATGGGATCCTCGTATTGACGCTCTTTCACTTTCACTACTAGTGACGAGACCGCCGCATTTTGAATGATAGCTCCCATACTTCCTGAGTCCAATACTCGAACTCCTAGGCTAGCTAACTGCTGGAGCTCACGAGCCATCTCTCTTTTTCTCTTTGGTCGAACATCACATAAACTTCCCATAGATCTACGGCTAAGAGCATCGCCCACTATATTTGCTTTCCCGGATAATACGGATGTCAACATCATAGTCTTTCAACAATTCCAACCATCGCCGTTGCGATAAATTTAACTCTTTTTGCTTGAAGATATCTTTTGAAGGGTCTTATGATCTCAGATAAATATCAACATGGACTCCATACAAATAATGTCTCCACATCTTCAATGCATGAATTACGCGCCAATTTAAGATCATAGGTCGGATAATTTTTCTCATATTTCGCAAGAATCGCTTCAAGATATGCAATCACCATGTTGCGTCAACACACAACTTAACCTAACGCCCGAAGCATCACAATAGACAACATAACCTTCCGATCCTGCGGAAGTGTCGGGACTGAGGGCGGTTAATCTATCCTTTAAGAACTTCCTTGTCTAAGATTTAAGAACTTATCGGTCTTTGGTCGCCAACTTCTCGGAGGTAAGTAATGTCGGAGGAAGGCATCCACAAATTCTTGCCATATCGGGAGAGGTGCATTGACTCCCCGTGAAGCCATCCAAATTGTGTACCAATGAACCGCGACATCCCTCAATCTATAGGATGCTAACTCCACTGATTCAATGTGCGAAGCATGCATTAACCGAAGTGTCCTCAACATCCCATCAATAACGATTTCGAGGTCCTCATCCGGCCGACCCGAATAATTTCCGGAGGGTTCAAGCTAATAAAATCACGGGCCCTTGCACTAACAGCCCTATCACCTTGCCTTGTACCTTGCCGCCGGTACGGGGCGGCAACAACCGTAAGTAAATGAATGGCCTCTTTTACATCTTGGCTTTGACACATCCGGTGGAGGAGCTGGAGGTCTTGGAGCTGGGGGCGAGGCTCCCTCGTGCTCCTCAGAAATAGGCACTGAGTGGGAGGACTGATATTGAGCCGTATTCTGGGACTCACTTTCCTCTCTGCAACCGTTGGCGGTGCTCTTTCGACCGCTCTCTGCCTTGTCTTGCCTCTTTTGGGTTGCCGTAGCTTTCTCTTTACGATTTACAAATACATAATACACGGTTAGGGAAAAATAAATCCTTATATCATGGCTCTATCACACGATCTTATGAAGAAAGAAGGTCATTCATTCCTAAAATGCCCACAGCCTCCTGTTTATAAGTGTGGCGCGCAACACACCCATAAACAAGACTCTACTGGACACGGCTCGTAGACACACCCTAGGACAGAACTGCTCCAATACCACTTTTGTCACGACCCAATCGGAGGGCCATGTGTTATATCCCGCATTTTGTACATTGAGACATTCCGAGCTAGTTGTGATAAGTTAAGGACAAGACTATTTCGGGATACGAGGTAGAGACTTTTAACCTTCGATTTTATTTTAAGGCACAAAGTTGCTTATGATTTTATTGGCATGGAATATTAAAAAAAAATTGGGGTTAAAAGTGAATTAATGGAAGTTAATAATTCATCAACCAAAGGACCAAGTGGCCGTGCACTATGGGGGTGCGCCATGGGCTACATGGATGCATAATATATGAAGCTAAAAGATGACAAATTAATCATCTTCATCATATTCAGCCCTTAAGAAGCTTGGAGAACTTTGGAGAAAAAAAAAAGAGAAAGGCATTCGGCCATAGCTCTAGCCAAACAAGCCCAAGAAAAAGTGATCAAAAAATATTTTCCTCAAGCATTTCAACTCCCTAGAAGGTGTATAACAACATGGAGTGGTTAGTTCAAGGCACAAACCATAGCCAAGTTGAGAAGACAAGTGCTAAGGTAAGATTCAATCTTCTCTTTCATGTGTTACGGATGATTTGTACATGTTGTAGTGTGTGAAATGAATGAAATTCATGAAGCTATGGTGTTGATTTTGTGGCCGAATATGGACCTACATTTTGTGTGGCAAAGAATGAACTAATTTTACTTAGTATTTTGGTTGTTGTTGTTGTGGATTCTATGATGTAAAATGAAGGTTTAATGATCCAAGTTGAAGTTATAATCGTGTGGGCTGATTTGGATTTTAATGCGATTTTAATATAGTTTCTTGAATTTATGGGAATGATGTTGTTAACGTATGGATCGTTGATGTAGTTTATGAATTTGGAAGAAAGAAATGTGTTGTTGTTGTTCTTGTTAAGTTTGGAAGGTTTCGGGTGGCCTTGTATATTGGTTGGGTTGTTTTGAACATTGTGTGGATTGTTTGAAGTATTCTTGAATCTTATTTGAATTGTTTCGGATTAGTACTTGAACATGTGAGCTTTGATGTTGGCTTGAATGTATGTAGTTGAATTGAATGTAAATGGAATGTGTCGAATTATGTATAAAAGAGTTACTAACGTTAGAATGCATTTTGAATTACCTATTGATGTTGTTAGTATGGTTGTTAGTTATGTTGATGATTTGGCCGAGTTAAATTCTCGGGTTGTTGAATTTATAGGTGAAATGTTGAATTTTGAGAAAAGTGCTAGCTTAGAATTGGATTCCTAAGTGCTTATGACTAATGTTTGGTGTCTAACGACGTTATTGTAGATCTTGACAAGCGAGACTTAAGTTTGGATTAGCTTAGGAAGCGGACGGGCATGTAAAGCCTAACCTTTCTTTCTTTTGGCATGTCTTAGTCGTAAGTAGGCTATGATACGAGCCTCGGGGTAACTCTATTCCTACGATCCGAGCATGTCTACGATTTTTATTCACCTCTTAATGTTGGCATTCTTAATGTAGTAGAATTATGGTCCTTATGTCTTTTATATGATTGGAAATAAATGTTGCATAAAGGATTTTGTTCTTAAAAGATTCTGTATCTACGAACGACCGTAACTTTCATAGACGGGCTCGGATCGCTTTGAAACGTTCGTAGAAGATTCCATAACGAATAATATCCCCAACTTTCATGGGCGGGCTCGGATTGGTTTGATACTTGTCCGTGGGCCCCCGAGACTTTTCTATGTTTGGTTCTAATGACCTTCTGAAAGAACTTAATGCGACTATCGTCTCAACCCCGAGTGTTGATTACTTATTTATCTGTCGAGTCTGGACTGATGATTTATATGCATACGGTTTTGATACGTATCTATGGTTTCTAAAGTTCTATTTGATATGTCCCGAGTGACGTTCGGAAGAAACCTTTATTCGACTATTGTTTCGGTTTTAAATAATGGTTCGTTTTGATTATCCTATTGAGTCTTTGAAATGTTTTAAACTGCATATAGTTTCTCACTGCTCTGCTCGTGCATACTGTTATTACATCTTTAAATAGAGTCCCGGCCGGTTATGTCATCGTGCGCACTATGCTATATTCCGAAGTATGATGTGTTACGAAGTATGATGTGTTCGAAGTATGATGTGTTACGAAAGTATGATGTGTTCCGAAGTATGATGTGTTACGAGTATGATGTGTTACGGAGTTATGCAATATTTTGAAGTATGATGTGTTATGGCGCCAAAGACGGGGTGGCGACCATGTTCCGTCCGCCGAGTCCCATAGTGGGCCGGATATGATGCATGACATTGATATGCATGATTTGTACTTCAAGAGTAAGCATTTTGGCATTCTGATTATTATATTTGTTTTCAGTACCTCTTATGCATGATTTGTATTCCAAATGCAAGCACTTTGGTATTCAGTTTATTATGCTCACTTTCGTACTCCCTTACTTCGGTTATGACCCCGTTTTACGTATTTGATGCTTTACATACTCGCACATATTTCGTACTAACCCCCTTTCTTCGGGGGCTGCGTTTCATGCCCGCAGGTACAGACGTTCGCTCTGGTGATTCGTCAGCCTAGGATATCTATCCTGCTATTTTGGGGCGCTCCCTTGCTTCGGAGCCTATATTTTGGGTACAGACACTTTCGTGATATATGTGTATGTATATGTCTATTCAGGGGTACGGCGGGGCCCTGTCCCGTCATATGATTCTGCTATTACTCTTAGAGGTCTGTAGACATATGTGTGGGTTGTGGGTAGTTAATGTACAGTTGTGTCTGTGTGATTTGTGATTTGGACGTCCCCCCTATATTCTGACAGCCTTGCTGGCTTATGTGCGTTAGCATCTGCTGAAAGTTGTGACAGCGATATGTATATATATTTGTGACAGCTTTGGGGCGACGTTTCACTTTTCTGTATGTATAAGATCTGGTTATGCTAGCTATGATCTGACGTTTGATCCTTGTATATGTATAAGTTATTTGTGTGCTGTTTCGGTTAATGGGTGTGTACGGGTGCCCAGCTCGGGCACTAGTCACGGCCTACGGGGTTGGGTCGTGACAGAAGTGGTATCGAGTCGTTCGTCCCGGGGATTGTCTACGGATCGTGTGAGGCGAGTCTTGTTTATGGTGTGAAGCCGGCCACGCTTATAAACGGGGAGGTTGCGGGGAATTTAGGAATCGGTGACCTTTCTTAGAATTAGATCGTGCGATAGAGCCAAAGTCTGGGGAAGATCGGCGCACGGCACCTTCTCTTGCGAGTAGAAATGCGGTGACGAGAGATGAAGAGGCCGGCTTCGGATAGTGGGGGTGCCCCAGAGGCCCTGAGTATCTCCGGGACTCGGGCTCGGGGCCCGGCGGGGAGGGCCCCGGCTATTCCTCCATCGGGCGGTCCCTCGGAGGATCCGGCGGCATTCCTCCCGAGTGTTTGACTCCCGGGGAGGAGGACCACCCGAGAGGACAACATATGATACGGATCCGTGCCGAGTATTCGGTTGGGCATCGGGGAGGAGGCTTTCCGGGATCGTACGAGTTGCTCATGGTGGAGCACTATGTTAGACCGACCTCCTCGGTGAGTGTTACGGATTACTCTAGCCCCTATCCGGCCGTCGGTGAACCGGAGTTCTTCGGGCCATCTATATCCCTCGGGTTCGATGAAGGAGACGATGACGAGGAGTGCACTTCACCTTGACCTCACCGTATCGTATTAAAGATCGATCCTCTACAGGTATATGAGTCCTTATTGGAATTTGTTCTATGTATGTGTATTCGCTGTGTGATTGTTACTAAGTAAAGGCGATTAAGGTGTGTTCACTGCCATTGTGGATCTAGAAGTTTAGGACGGAAAGTAGTCGTATCCGTAGGTGAAAAGTGAACATTGAGGTTTGAAAAGGTTAAAATAGTAATTGTGGAGTCAGAAGAGTAAGAGACCCTTTCTAATTCGGAGGGAGACGTGTAGGAGAACGTTTTGAAATCTGTTAAGGCTTCAACTTACTCCAGATTATGTGCTGAAGGCCATGCGGTGAGGTGAACGCTATCAGACTAGCATTAGAGCATCGTATTTCATCAGAGTTCCGAGGTTAACCATGCTGGGGTGAGAGAAATTTTGGGATGGGTGACCCCCTGGGAAGTATACTAAAAGTTGTATAAAATCGGACATAGGAAGCAAATGAGAAGCTAGAGTAGCCTAAGGGAAGTTAGAGTATACGGAGTGAGCAGGAACCTTAAGAGGTCGTGTAGGACGGGGCAGATTAGACCGGTGAAGAGAAAAAGGGGGCATTACAGTTCTAGAATTAGGGGTATAAATGTTACAAAGCAAACTGATGCCATTTTCCCTATAGGTTAAGCTTGGAAAGTTCTAATACGATGATGTTTGGAGAAGAGAGAAAGTGAGTGGATGGGAGGTGAGGATATCAAATGTCGGACAAAGTGAAAAGTAAGAAACACGAGTGAGTAAAGCCTCCAAGAGAGACGACGGGCGAAAGAACAAGTAGTGGATAAAAGGGGATGAAAATATTGACCAGAATAACGACATAGCCATACAAGGGAGAAGAACTCAAGGTAAGAAGTTTTAGATAGGTTACCAGTAAAGTCGGGAAGAGAGAGACGAGGAGTAAGGTATAGTCGAAGACAACATAAATGAGGTGGTGAATCTCGCTAACCCTATTAACTTGCGGGTCCAGGAAATCATTAGCCATAAAGGACCGAGATAAGGAGACAGAAAAGAAGGCATCGGAATGGGGTTTAACCCTTACAAGTATTTCGATTGGACACAGAACGGTACCTAGCAAGAAGATAGACTAGTCAAACCATACAATAATAGAACCCGACCTCGAGAAGATCGTGAAGGGTGACAGATAATTGCCGAAGACGATGAACATTTGGAAGCCATTGGTGTATCAGAACCTCCTTAACGAGAGGGGAAGAACATATTGGACTTGGAAGGAATTATGACGTCCTCAAACTCCAGAAGGGGGAAATTTATTAGCTCGCGGGCCAGAGTTCGAAACATATCAAGCATATCGGAAAGTATCGAAAGAGGGTAGAACGAATTGACGATAAATGTACCTCGAGGTAGACATAGGGAGGAAGTATGGAAAATAATTCAAGCAAGAATTCCACGTCCAAGATGAACTACGATGTTTCTAGATCATGATTTGAAGCTCTCGTCGACGACATGCCCTTAAGGATAATGAAAAAATCGAGAAGGATTTCCAAGCTGAGGGTGCTAGGAAAGATGACGAACCCAAAAGGACACTTGTGATGGCAATGACAATTGTAATAAAAAGAACAGCGATTAGTAGTTTGAAAATTCTTGAAGGAAAGAAAGAATGTTGCGCCTACGAATGGAAACAAGAGAGCATGTGCTATAAAATCGTACAAGTCATCAACGTGAAGCTAGGCCCAACCGGAAAGCTAACAAGAAATAATGACTGACGGAACGATCGCTAATACAAGGAAATCGAAGACACGTATACTCGTGTGGTAAGAAAGTCATAAAGGGGGTAAGAATTTTCGTACCCCTATGCTTTGGGGTTGTATTGTAAGATTTGAGGGATAAAGGTTAAAGAAACAGTATGGCAGAAAACTAAAGGAAAAAAGGGGTTGTGGCAGGAGCCCAAGGATTTAGCGTCTCGAATTATGGGTTGCCGTGAGCGTAACTGGACTGTGAAGGATGACAGATGGCGAAGAAGCATTACGTAAATACATATTTTGGATATTGATGTGACCGGCCTTGGAAAGGAACCGGGAGGAATAGTTTAAGAAACACAGCTACTAAGCCCACTAGAGATAGGGTCCTGTTGGATAAATATTTAGAATGGACGATTAAGAGGGACGGTGACAAAGAGGTAAGAGAACGGGAACCCGAACTAACAGACTACAATAATGGGGACAAAAAGCAGAAAGAGGGCGAGATACTAGTTGAATTTCGATCGAGTACATGAGGGTAAAGAAGGGGAAGAAGTTGATTGCAGGCAATAACGGAGTTAAGGAAGAATGAGAAGAAACTGACCTACGCTTTGAGGCTCGATTAAGCAGGCGATAATCGAAGATGTTACACCCGTAATTTCTGTGCATTAAGATTCGCTGGGTGTCAGCTATTCAAGTACAGACATGGGAGTTATGGTCAAGAAGATGCAAGATCATATGTACTTGTGTTACGATTACAAGAGTCCGGGTTCGCGTAACAGGCCATAAGAAGGTTTGGGGAGACCAGTGGACTAGGGGATTAGACTTCCGAGCCTTCGAGGGAAAGTTGGGCAAGGCTTGGTACGGATAATTTTGGTCTAACGGTTATTAGCAACTCAGAGTTGACAGAAATCATATGACAATAATCAACGTCGATACTTAGAGTTCAAGAATGGTGATTGGGTCTCTCTAAAAGTGCCACCCATGAAGGGTGTCCGGAGATTCGGCAGAAAGGGGAAAGTTTAGCCCGAGATACATTGGGCCTTATCAGATCGTCCGTAGAGTAGGCCAGGTTGCCTACGAATTAGACCTACCATCTGACTTTGGAGCAGCCTATAGCCATACCGGATCGTCAGGTGAGAAGGATGTGTACTAAAGATGTAGCCTCCGTTAAGATATTGTGGTAGAACAATGACAGGGTGGTGACCTGAGAAGCTGGGGAGGAAATGAAGAATAAGCATCCCTACTTGTTTCCTATACCTCCAAGTAATTCAAATTCCAAGCTGGATTACGTTGATTGATTAATGGACTGTATGTGACAACTATAAAAGAACCCCCCCCCCCCCGAATGCTTACAAGACCCCCGTAGACAAGTTTAACATTCGAGGACGAATGTTCTAAAGGGAGAGAGGATGTTATATCCCGCATTTTGTACATTGGGACATTCCGAGCTAGTTGTGACAAGTTAAGGACAAGACTATTTTGGGATACGAGGTAGAGACTTTTAACCTTCGATTTTGTTTTAAGGCACAAAGTTGCTTATGATTTTATTGGCATGGAATATTAAGGAAAATTTGGGGTTAAAAGTGAATTAATGGAAGTTAATAATTCATCAACCAAAGGGCCAAGTGGCCGTGCACTATGGGGGTGGGCCATGGGCCACATGGATGCATAATATATGAAGCTAAAAGATGACAAATTAATCATCTTCATCATATTCACCCCTTAAGAAGCTTGGAGAACTTTGGAGAAAAAAAAAAGAGAAAGCTATTCGGCCATAGCTCTAGCCGAACAAGCCCAAGAAAAAGTGATCAAAAAATATTTTCCTCAAGCATTTCAACTCCCTAGAAGGTGTATAACAACATGGAGTGGTTGTTGGAGTAGCAAGAACAAGTATTAGTTCAAGGCACAAACCATAGCCAAGTTGAGAAGACAAGTGCTAAGGTAAGGTTCAATCTTCTCTTTCATGTGTTATGGATGATTTGTACATGTTGTAGTGTGTGGAAATGAATGAAATTCATGAAGCTATGGTGTTGATGTTGTGGCCGAATATGGACTGTTTTGTGTGGCAAAGAATGAACTAATTTTACTTAGTATTTTGGTTGTTGTTGTGGATTCTATGATGTAAAATGAAGGTTTAATGATCCAAGTTGAAGTTATAATCGTGTGGGCTGATTTGGAAGTTAATGCGATTTTAATATAGTTTCTTGAATTTATGGGAATGATGTTGTTAACGTATAGATCGTTGATGTAGTTTATGAATTTGGAAAAAAGAAATTTGTTGTTGTTGTTCTTGTTGAGTTTGGAAGGTTTCGGGTGGCCTTGTATATTGATTGGGTTGTTTTGAACATTTTGTGGATTGTTTGAAGTATTCTTGAATCTTGTTTGAATGGTTTCGGATTAGTACTTGAACATGTGAGCTTTGATGTTGGCTTGAATGTATGTAGTTGAATTGAATGTAAATGGAATGTGTCGAATTATGTATAAAAGAGTTACTAACGTTAGAATGCGTTTTAAATTACCTATTGATGTTGTTAGTATGGTTGTTGGTGTTGTTGTTGATGATTTGGCCGAGCTAAATTCTCGGGGTTATTGAATTTATAGGTGAAATGCTTGTCCCATTTACAGAAAAAGTGCTAGCTTGGAATTGGATTCCTAAGTGCTTATGACTAATGTTTGGTGTCTAACGACGTTATTGTAGATCTTGAGAAGCCGAGACTTAAGTTTGGATTAGCTTAGGAAGCGGACGAGATATGTAAAGCCTAACCTTTCTTTCTTTTGGCATGTCTTAGTCGTAAGTAGGCTATGATACGTGCCTCGGGGTAACTCTATTCCTACGATCCGAGCATGTCTACGATTTTTATTCACCTCTTAATGTTGGCATTCTTAATGTAGTAGAATTATGGTCCTTATGTCTTTTGTATGATTGGAAATAAATGTCGCATAAAGGATTTTGTTTTTAAAGGATTCTGTAACTACGAACGACCGTAACTTTCATAGACGGGCTCGGATCGCTTCGAAACGTTCGTAGATGATTTTATAACGAATAATATCTCCAACTTTCATAGGCGGGCTCGGATTGGTTTGATGCTGGTCCGTGGGCCCCCGAGACTTTTCTATGTTTGGTTCTAATGACCTTCTGAAAGAACTTAATGCGACTATCGTCTCAACCCCGAGTGTTGATTACTTATTTATCTCGGAGTCTGGACTGATGATTTATATGCATATGGTTTTGATACATATCTATGGTTTCAAAAGTTCTATTTGATATGTCCCGAGTGACGTTCGGAGGAAACCTTGATTCGACTATTGTTTCGGTTTTAAATGATGGTTCGTTTTGATTATCCTATTGAGTCTTTGAAAATGTTTTAAACTGCATATAGTTTCTCACTGCTCTGCTCGTGCATACTGTTATTACATCTTTCACCGAGTCCCGGGCCGGTTATGTCATCGTGCGCACTATGCTATATTCCGAAGTATGATGTGTTACGAAGTATGATGTGTTCCGAAGTATGATGTGTTACGAAATATGTTGTGTTCCGAAGTATGATGTGTTCTGGAGTATGATGTGTTACGGAGTTATGCAATATTTCGAAGTATGATGTGTTATGGTGCCAAAGATGGGGGGGTGACCATTTTCCGTCCGCCGAGTCCCATAGTGGGCCGGATATGATGCATGACATTGATATGCATGATTTGTACTTCAAGAGTAAGCATTTTGGCATTCTGATTATTATATTTGTTTTCAGTATCTCTTATGCATGATTTGTATTCCAAATGCAAGCACTTTGGTATTCTGGTTATTATGCTCACTTTCTGTACTCCTTACTTCGGTTATGACCCCATTTTCTGTATTTCATGCTTTACATACTCAGTACATATTTCGTACTGACCCCCTTTCTTCGGGGTCGCATTTCATGCCCGCAGTACGACGTTCGCTCTGTGATTCGTCGGCCCTAGGATATCTATCCTGCTATTTTGGAGCGCTCCCTTGCTTCGGAGCCTATATTTTGGGTACATACACTTTCGTGATATATGTGTATGTATATGTCTATTCAGGGGTACGGCGGGGCCCTGTCCCGTCATATGATTCTGCTATTACTCTTAGAGGTCTTTAAACATATGTGTGGGTTGTGGGTAGTTAATGTACAGTTGTGTCTGTGTGATTTGTGATTTGGATGTCCCCCTATATTCTGACAGCCTTGTTGGCTTATGTGCGTGTTATATCCCGTATTTTGTGCGTTGGAATATTTCGAGATCGAGTAAATTGAAGAATATAAGTTCGACGAAAATTTGGGAAATGTTTGAGCGAATTTTCAAGTCAACTTTGGAGGCGCATATCTCATAGTATATGTGGAGTTTTAAGGTGTTTTAAAAGCATAAAATGAAGTTCGTCGAGTCTAGTTTGTAATGAAACAAACCGTTCATTGATAGGACATCGGAGTAGAGAATTATAGACGTTACAAACTGAACTGTCGACGCAAACAACATTTTTGCGGTACCGCTACGCATCGTAGCTACGGTGAAACCGACGTTGGCAGTTTTAAAAGGGACAAAAACCTCATTTTTTTCAGACAAAATGCCCCAAAATTTCCCGAAACTTCAGCCTCCAAAAGGGCTCTTATTGTCACATGAAATTGAGGATTTTGCACAAAATTTCAAGCAACCAAATGCTAACCGAGGTCCGGGCAACGCGTAGGCGCGATTATAATTTTGTTTTGTGTTGAAGTGAGTTTGAAGATAAGTGGATGATGAGGATTTGGCTACCTTCACAAAAATAAGGTATGAATCATCAAATCTCTCTCTTTATCAACCTTGATTGAGGAATATTTGCAAAAATAGAGTTATAGTTTGTTGTATTGATGTTGTTGAATTATGGGGCTGTTTTAGGTGGATTAAATGGACGGAATTAGCTAAGTTATGATGCATAATAATTGTTGATATTGTTGTTGATGTTGTTGATAAGTTGTTGTTCTTGAATTTGGGAGAATAAAGTGTATAAAGATATTGTATACAAAGAGTATACCGAGAATTGTTTTTGTGCCGATATTCGGAGCTGTTTTACATGATTTTCCGTGGCTAGTTTGTGACGATATTTTGGAGCTGTTTGGTATGATATTTGTGGTTGTTTTGCGATGATATTTTGGAGTCTTGTTTGGTGGTTGTTATGAATTTGTTTTGTGGGCTGAAATATCGTGATTGGTTGTAGTTGTTGTTGTTGTTATACTATGGATATACGGAAATAAAGAAATGTGTTAAAGTTGTTCATGTTGAGTTGGGAGGTTTCGGTTTCATTATGTAGTGGATGGGCTGATTTGAATACGTTGTGAATTGTCCGAAGTGTTCTTGAATCTTGTTAAATGATCTTGAGTTAGTTTTTGAATATGCGAGCATTGACGTTGGCTTGAATGTATGAAGTTGATTTGAATGTAATTGGAATGTTGTCGAAATATGTGGAGAAGAATTACTAATGTTAGAATGTGTTTGGAATTGATTATTGATATTGTTTATATGGTTGTTGGTATTGTTGTCGAAGATTTGGCGAGTTGAATTCTCGGGGTTGTTGAATTTATAGGGGAAATGCTTGCCCAAATTTACGTAGATAAAGTGATAGCATGAAATTGAATTCCTAAGTGCTTATGGCTAATGTTTGGTATGTGATGACGTTATTGTAGCTCTTGGAGAGCCCGAGACTTAAGTTGGATTGGCTTAGGAAGCAATCAAGGTATGTAAAGCTTACCTTTCCTTCTTTTGGCATGTCTTAGATATGGCTAAGTTATGATATGTTATGAACTTCGGGGGTAATTCCATTCTTAAAATCCGAACATGCTTATGATTCGTATTTGCTTTTTGATGTTGGCATCCTTAATGTGGTCAAGCTATGGACCGTATGTCTTTGATACGATTGGATTTGAAATGCTATGTATACGGTTTGTTCCGAAAGGATCTTATGTTTAAAAATGTCTGTAACTTTCACGCATTTAACCGGATGGCTTTGATTTGTTCGTAGAAAGTCCTAAAGGTAAGTAACGTTCGAATCTTTCCGAGGCGGACTCGGATTGGTTTGACGTATAACTATGGTCTCTTGATGTATTTATGACGTTTGATATGTTTCCGGGTGACGCCCGAAAGATGTTTGATATAACTTTTGTCCCGACTTTCAAATGTCAGTCCTTTTACACTATTTCTTACTGTAGTCGAATTATGGCCCTTACGTTTTTTTGTATGACTAAATTTCTAAAGTTGCATAAAAGTTTGTTTTCAAAAGAATTTTGTTCCTAAACGAATCCGAAACTACGAACGCCCGTAACTTTCAAGAAAGGGCTCGGATCGCTTTGATATCTTCGCAAATGATTTCATGACGAGTAATGACTTTAAGTTTCATAGGCGGGCCCGGATTGGGTTGACGCTCGTCCGTGGGTCCCGCGACTTTCTATGTTGGTTCTAACGACCTATTTTTGAAAAGAATTTAATGTGACTATCCTTCCGACCCCCGAGTATGACTACTTATTTATCTGTTGAGTCTGAAATAAGAATTTTTATGTATGTGATTTTGATACGTAACTACGGTTTCTGAAGTTCGGTTTGATATGTTCCCGAGTGACGTTCGGAAGAAAATCTGATTTGACTACTGTTTTGGCCTGTAAATGATGGTTCGTTTCGAATAACCTATTAAGTCTTTGTAAATGTTTTAAAACTGTATTTGGTTACTTGTGATTCTGCTCGTGCATTCTGTTGTTACATTTTTCGCCGAGTCCCGGGCCGGTATGTGTGATATTGTCCGCTGGATACTTGACCGCGATGTGTCGTGATGATGTGACCGTCGGATTCTTGGTCATGCGGTATGTGTATATGTGATATTGTCCGCCGGATACTTGACCGCGGAGATGACATGACCGGGATTCTTGGTACGTGTATATATGTGATATTACCGCTGGATTCTTGGCCGCGGTATGTGTGTATGTGATATTGCCGGATTCTTGGCATGCGGTATGTGTGTATGTGATATTGCCGCTGGGTTTTTGGCCGCGGTATGTGTATGTGTGATATGATATGTGATAATGTGATGAGATGATCTTATTTGCTGAGTCCCTCACTAGAGGGCCGGGACGCGATATGTGTGCATATGATATGTGATTTTGGACAGTTTGGATTATGATCAGTCGGTTAATGTCAGCCCATATGATGGGTTTGATTTTCCGTATATAAGAGACAGAAATGTTTTCCAGAGAAAGCGAAGCGTTTTGGCATTTTGGTTATCATATTTGTCTTTTGCACCTCTTAGGTATGATTTGTATGTCGGATGCGAGCACTTTGGTATGTTGACTATTATGCTCATTTTCTCGTACCGACTTCGGTTATGACCGTTTCGTACTTCTGCTTTGCATACTCGGTACGTATTCCGTCATCGACCTCCTTTCTTGGGGGCTGCGTTTCATGCCACGCGGTACCGCGATGAGTAAGTGATGTTAGCGAGAAGATGTTCCGGTGGATTGGCGAGCTCCATTTCCTCCCCGAGTGTTCGCCGAGTCGAGTGTTTTTGATATGGTATACGAAGTTATGGTAGAGACTTTGCGAGCATGTCGGAAGAGTGTGTGATATGTCGGTTTGTAAGGCTAGGCGAGCCGATATGTTATTATGCATTATTTTATGCGATTTTTTTTGTAATCGGCTATGTAAGTGATATATCGATGCATTATGTTATAGATTCGTTATGACTACGGATTTTATTTGATTTGAAAAAAGATGAAAGGCATGTATGTTTTTAAGAAAAATTTTCATTACGTACTTATGTCATGTTTTGCGGGCGGATGATTATGTGTATTATGAAAGTCGGTCGGTTCGCTCGACCCTAGGTAAGGGTCGGGTGCCCACATCATGCCTGACACTCGAAAATTAGGTGTGACGGTGCGTTGCTGTTGTTGAAAGTTGTGGCTGACGATATATATATATATTTGTGACGATTTGGGCGACGTTTCACTTTTAGCGTGTATAAGATACGGTTATGCTGCTTGATCGACGTTTGATCCTTGTATATGTATAAGTTATTTGTGTGTGCTATTTCGGTTAATGGGTGTGTACGGACCCCGGCTCGGGCACTAGTCACGGCCCCTGCGGGACAGTCGTGACACCGTATCGGGTACCGGTGCTTAACCCACCGGACACCTCTTATCGTACTCATATTCACATCTTGGTGAGCCACATAGCTTACTTATAATTTATATGCATCAATAGTGCTAATCTCGTTGGGCAACAACACATTTATATCATCATCAATAACAATGCCCGTATCCGTATACACAATGGGCGACGAGGCTATCAAAATGATAGGCAAAATATGAGCCAACAAGGCTAAGGACATCTAATCATATACAACTGTCTACGAGCCTCTAAGAAGAGTATGTCGTATCATATAGGCAGGACGGGGCACCGCCATGCCCATAGGTATGTACACAAAAGAATAAAAAACCAAAAGGCAGCCAGCTCTGAAAGTGAAATGGAAGCTCCCCGTATGTAGTCGGCCGAACAAGATATCTATGGATCAAGCCTGTCTCCCTGTTCACCTGCGGGCATGGCGCAGCATCCACAAATAAAAGGATGTCAGTACGAATAATGAACTAATATGTAAAGCATAATCAACATCATAATAAGAGCATAAGGGACAGCATAAGAAATAGCATAAGATGGGAGAATCAGGAGATAATAGCCATCATCATAATTACTTACTTGTCTTTCATAGGGACCTTCCATTCTAGTCGTGTCGTGTACATACATATATACATATACAAATATATATATATATATATTCATATATATATATCCATATTCATATACATATTCGTATCCATAGCGTACCCGAACATGAAGGTTCGGTGGTTTCACATACGCCATGACAAGGCTCGGTATCATACATACTTGGCCCTACCAAGATCGGTGTTATCCGTACCTAAGCTATTTGCGGTGGTGTGCGCGCGATAGGTGTCATACCCGCCATATAAGTTTAGTGTTACATAATAGTCATACATAATTAAATGCGTATACATAGGAGTTCGTAGTATCATCGTCATCATTGACATCATCATTTTCGTTATATTTATCCTTAGAGGATCAACTATCATATAAAAGAGGCAATAGAATCGTGAACGTATCGAGAATCATAAGCTTTGGAAACCTTAGAGATAGAGTCATTTGGAAGACATTATGGAACTCATGAAAGGATACATATAGCAAGGGAACCATGCCTTAATGAAAGAAGGGTTAGCCTTACATACCTCTTTGTCGCCTTAACTATTTAATGTTCCCCGTTGAAGCTTGAATAATCTACATTTGGAAGGATTCATAACATGGCTAAGCCTTAATGATACTACTAAATTCAAACTAGAATAATTCATGACCTAATGAAAATTGGGCAAAGCATTTCCCCCTATTTCATCAACTTCCACCGTATCACAAAACAACTCTACAACCACAATAATATCCACAATATCATAATCAAATATTCACGGTCGATTTAGCCTTCAAAATTCATCCTTGTGTTATTTCATTACCGGCAACTTCATACCCATTTTAGCACATTTTCATATAATGCGTCTTTATCACCATTATTACTTTCCATAGCAATATTATACTTGTATTATACTAAGAATCATAACTCATGTTAGCTTACTACTCAAAAACCTCATAAAACCTACATTTAGAACTCATCTTCCACTTTTTCCTTCTACCCAGTTGTTCAACAAATAAACATTCTTGATAATATGTAATAAGTATGAAAACTAACCTTTTATCTCATAGGAATGAGCTTTGGAGCAAGCTATCAACTTATATGAAAACCCTAGCTTTAATATCCAAAGGATTCTTGGAGTTTATTAACCCTATAGCAAGACCTCCCAGCACATGGGTATCTTGATTCTTGCTTATTGATATTTAATCTCTCTTGGATTTTGGCTTGGATTAGTTTATGGAGTGGAAGAGAGGGTTTTTAGAGAGCCTTTGGATCTGGTTTGGTAAAATAATATGTCCAAATGAAGTGGAACGAAATATATAAAGCGGAACTTAAACTCCGTCGGCTGATTCTACACCCGTTTTGACGGGCCGTATAAATTCCTACGGACCGTCAAAATGGTCTGTAGAACTACCCGATCAAATATAGGTCCAGTGACCATTTGACAACGAGGGCATGTCAATTGACGGACCGCGGGGTACTCTGCGGGTGTCAAAATTCCTCGCAGCCGTCAAATGGTCATGCGAAATTTTCTTCTCGGATCGTACGTAAGTAAAACATGCATAACGTTTTACTCAGACGTCACATTGATGAACGGTTTGTTGCGTTGGAACCTAGACTTGATGAAATTAAATTTGGAAAAAAGAAACACACCAAAACTCCTCATATTATAGGATATATTCCCCCACCAATTTGGACAAAAATTCTGTCCGAAAATTTTGCCAAGTTTTACCAAAGTTCCCACAAACTCAATTCCTTTATTTGTTTGTTCTTAAATCCTTCCATATCTCATTTCATGGGCTTAAACCCCCATAACCATAATATGGGAACATTTAATCTCATATATCCTAAGGTAACTCCCATTTCCACGATTAGGACAACTAACGCCTAACGAATCTCAACGGACGAAACTACGAGGTGTAACAGTACAAGTAAAGAATTTCTTTGGTATTGGAGTTGGGGATTTCCTCAAGTGGAGTATCTTTATCCAAAGACCATTCCTATATAATCAAAGGTGATTTTTACACTTATTTCATGTTATTGAAGATATTGAGTGGTTGAAGGACTTGGGTTAGAGAAGAAAGTAGAGTATGAGCTCAAATATGGAGAAAATGGTATTTTGAGTAGTAAGTGTGAATCATGATTCTTAGTATGAGATGAGTATAATCCTGTTATAAATGATGCTAATGACGTTGAGGAAGTGTTATGTGAAGAATAAATATGATGTTGTAGTATAGTTATGGTTATCGATGATTTTGAAGGTGCATTTGAGCAGTAAAAAATGTTTAACTTGAAGAATCTATTGATTATGATATTATGGGTGTTGTTATCAATGTTTGGGAGTTGTCTTACTAGATGGAGAAAGTTGTCAAAACAAAGGAAATGCTGCCCAATTTTCGTTAGCTCTTAGTCGCCTTCGCTTAGCCTTATGCATGTTTCTAATGATCTAATGTAGTACGAATTCTCTTGAATGTAGAGTTGTGAGCTTGGAAGGAGAACGCTTAGTTGTTAAGGAGATGTAAAGGTATGTAAGGCTAGTCCCCTTCTTTCAAAGGCATGACTTCTATATTAGGATTTCCTTTCTATATTTCCATGACTTTCTTACATCCCAAAAGGTAAGAGCTAAAGATTCTTAAGAGCTTCGTATGAGATGGATATGAGACATGTTCTATGATAATGATGATGATAATAATGCTATTATGATCTTGATAATCCTATTTTATGATTCCACTGATATTATTTTTGTTGTTGTCTCACCTCATGATATTAGTTCCTTCAAGTTGAGACATAGTGATGAGGATTATTCCATAGTGCAATCGGAGGTTCCCAACCTTACGTCACTCCGATAGAGTTACAGTTTTTACTTGAGCTCTCATGCATGCTTTAGATTATGTATATGTAAGATTACATCGTGCCTAGTTGGCTGGAGCAGTCACCACTACGATAGGCGTAGTGGGCAGCTATAATGATGATTACACCATGTCGAGTTGGCCGAGCAGACACCAATAGTGGGCGGCTTGAGATGTTTACCCCGGACGCGAGATGCCCGGACGCGGGCTAATGATGATCACACCGTACCTATATTGTGGGCTATATATATATATATATACATATATATATATATATATATATATATATATATATATATATATATATATATATATATACATGATACGACATGTTTGTTATTAAAAGTAGCATGCATGATTACGCCTTAAGGCGATCGATTCTGAAGTTATCTTTTCATCTCATGTTCTCTTACTTCTTTATTATACTAATATACATGCCTTACGTAGGCAGTACATTGTTCGTACTGACGTCCTTTTCTTTTGTGGTATTTGTGTTCATGCCCACGGTGAACGGAGGGACGGACCGATTCTAGGAGCTTTCTCGGCGGAGAGGTATAGGAGCACTCATTTTCGGAGTCGCCAACTTCTTGGTATACTATTTTGTGTACACATTAAGGGCATGGCGGGGGTCTTTTGTCTGGTCCTTATGATTATAGTGTTCACCATTAGAGCGGCGATGCTTATGTGTGGGTTGTAGATGCTACGTGTCCTTTTCATTGTATATTTTGGACATCATTTTTGGAGCCCTGTGGGCTTATGCACATATACATGTGTCACGACCCAACCCCGTAGGCCACGACTAGTGCCCGAGCTGGACACTCGTATACACACCTGTTAGCTATAATCAGCCCATAACTAGCATGATAAGGAACTTATATAAAAAGGCAAGACGTCGCTCACTCATCGCATATACATACGTATCATAGCAACCCGTCTCCGAGAGTTACAACTTTCAACGTATAACATCGTATATGGCCCGTGAAGGCTATCATATATAGGGGAACATCCCGGCCCATACACGAGCGACAAGGCTATCATAACACACAGCTTCCGAAACATGTATATATATATATATATATATATATATATGCAAGCCGACAAGGCTGCCACTACACACAACATCCCAAAACATATACATATACGCAAGCCGACAAGGCTGCCACTACGAATGGGAACGCCCCAAAACATAAGTCATACGGACACGAAGCCGAATAAAGAATCTATACACACCCACACATATGTCTACGGACCTCTAAGAGTAACAACATGATATCATATAACGGGACGGGGCCCCGTCGTACCCCCGGATAGACACATATATACAACAAAAGGACCTGTACCAAAAGCTAGCTCGGAACAAGTGGAGCACTCCAAGATAGCTGAATAGATATCCCTAAGTCAAGCATCACCAAAGCAAGAATCTGTACTGCGGAATGGCATGAAACGCGGCCCGAAGAAAGCGGGGGCGGTACGAAATATATGCGAGTATATAAAGCATGAAATACGGTAAACGAGGATTATAACCGAAATAAGAAGTACAACGAGTACAATAACCAGAATACCAAAATGCTTGCTTTTGAACACAAATCATGCATGTCAATATCATATATCATATCCGGCCCATTATAGGACTTGGTGAACATGGTCGCCACCCCGTCTTTGGCGCCATAACACAGCATACTCCGGAAACGCATAACTCCGTATCACGAAATAATCAGACACAAAGATAGCCCTGTCAACAAGATAGCACAACATAACACTATAACACGATAACACCATAACACGGGGATAACACCATAACATATATATCACCTGCACAATCGCCTCTTTAGTGAGGGACGCTGTGAACAATGCGATGGCTTGTGCACGATAACATACCTGCCCGGACTCGGTGAAAGATGTAACAATTTGTATGCACGAGCGAGTAGTGAGTAACCATATGTATATAAATCATCTTTTGAGACTCAATAGATAAGTAGACTAATCAACGTCAGACACCCGTAGTCATACTTTCGATACTCTTTGAACATCATTATGAACTATATCAAAATAAAACCTCGGGATCATAGACATGATGTATCAAATTAATACAAAGCATTATGAAAGTTATGGTATTAGTCATTATGAAGTCTTTCAAGAATAGGAACTTTTACGCGTCACATTATCCAATCATATAGAAACTCGAGGGCGTGAGTCGACTATATTAAGAATTCTAACATGAAGAAGTGAATAAGAATCATAAACATGCTCGGAACTTATGAATAGAGTTACCCCAAAGCTTATATCGCATCTTACTTACATCTAGGACATGCCAAAAGAAAGAAGGGATAGCTTCCACATTACCATAAGCGTTTACTGCAAACACAACACGTATCACTCGCCTAATAGTACACTCAACCTATATTAAGACGTCAAGAACTACGGTTATGCTACGGGGAATTCAAAATGTATTCCAATATTAGTAACTTTTCTAGATAATTAGAGCGACGTTTCCCTTATTTTCAAACCAACCATACAACCATGCCAACATCAATAATCATATGTTCAAATATCAACCCGAGACTATTCAAACAAGACTCGAGAACACTCACAACCTTTCGTACAACATTCTAAAACAACCCATTCATAACATTCGATAACAATCCACATACGACTACTACATTTTCTCAAATTACTCTTAATGATTCATGGTCGTAATATTTTCATCTAAACAACCTTACAACAACTCAACCAACACACAATACAACATATAATCTTAATTACCATTAATCTTCCAAGCTCAACAAGAACAACAACAACACATTCTTTTCATCCAAGTTCATGAACTACACCAACAACCACACGTTAACAACATTATTCATTTAGATGCAAGAAACTATACTAACACCATATTAACTTCTACTGACAAATTTCACAAACAATTACAACTTCAACTTGAACCATTAAATGCCTTTATTCTCATCACAAAATCCATAGCAACAAACAACCAAATACTAAGTGAAATCAATTCAATATTTTCCCTTAAAACATCCTACCATGACACGGCTTGACAGCTTTCCAACGTCAACATACAATTTTATAGATTCAATTCATATGTACTAAGTTACAACAAGCCCAAATCCTTACTAAAACATGTAGAACATAATCGGCCCTTACCTTAGCAAACTCGACTTCTCAACTTGGCTAGAATTGGTGAATTGAAATGATACTTGTTCTTGCCACTCCAATGACTACTCCACGTTGCTATGCACCTTCCAAAGGGCCGAAATACCTTGGAAAAATTAATTTTGATCGGTATCTAAGAGCTCAAGTTCAGCTCATCCATGGCCGAACCTCTCTCCTTCTCTCTATTTCACAAATTGATGAAGATGAAATGAATACATAGTTGATTCATTAGTCATCCATCTTATTTATATATGCTGCCCATGGAAGTGACACATGTCTAGCCACATGACATGTGTGTCCCACTAAGATTCATAGACGATCACATTCGGCCATATGTTGTGGGGCCCACTTAGTGGTCTAATTAGGCTAATTAATCGTAATTAATCATAATCCCCACTTAATAATCTAATCATAGTTGATTAATCCCTAACCTCCATTAATATTTCCATGCGAATTAAAATTTATAAGCAATTCGTGCACTAATAAAAATCTGGGATTAACACTCTTCGTCTCGTATCCATAAATAATCTTGGCCTTGGACTTATGCCGAATTAGCTTACGAATAATCCGTCGTATAAAAATACTTCAGATATAAAATCCTTCCCCCCTTTAGAAAATTCGTCCTCGAATGTTAAATCGGTCTCGTAAGGTGTCTTATAAAATTTCGATAAGTCTCCTTCGTTGTTATAGCATGTAGTCTCCTCATCAAGTGAAGAATTTAGGTTACTCCTGCAAGCATAGGAACAAGTGAGAAGATACTCACGTTTTATCTTCTCTTACGCTTCCCAAGTCATCTACTCCCCGTTATCGTTCGCCACAATACCTTAACGATGCCACGTCTTAGTACGCAACCTTCTTACCTGACGATCCGGTATAGCTACGGGGGTCTCACGTACGATAGCTCCTCCGTTACCCTCGGACATCATCCACGGGAATACCCACAGAAGGTCATGATGCATTTGCGGCTACGCATACACATGAAACCTTTGGGTGTACCGCTTAGAGATCAGACGGTAGGTCTAATTCATAGGCAACTTCCTACTTACGGATAATGCGATAAGGCCCGATATACTCGGGGTAAGCTTCCCTTCTTGCCGAATCTCATTACACCCTTCATGGGTGATACCTTCAAGAATACCCAATCACGATATCGAATTCTAATGTCGACGTCTATTATACGTAGAGACTTGCGAGACGTTGTCCCGCATTAGTATGCCCCAGATGTCATGCATTACGATGACAATAACCATGTAGGGCCGATATGTCAGCCTGACTTACTCGCTTTTGATTAATTGAGTATTGTCCCGACCCGGCCCAGTGCCTCGAGCTTCGGTACCCAAACACATTCATTAATCCGAATCACATACATATGGCTTATACGCATACAAATATCGAGACGCCGTCTCAAATTATCTCAAACGTGCCACACAAACATATATATACGGCGGCAAGTTATCACAAAATGGCCACACCTGACAAAATATATACAAATGCAAGCGCGACAGGCTCGTCACGGCGAATAGGATCGCCCGAATACGTAACATACGAACACACCTATACGAATAGGCACACAACCCACGTACGTCTACGGACATCAAACGAACAACGAATGCATATGACGGGGGACGGGCCCCGCCGTACCCCTGAACAAACGAATACATATGCAACGAACGAGTATATATCAAAATGTAGGCTCCGGAATAAGGGGAGCACTTCAACAGCAGAAAAGGTGTGCTAGACTTGTGGATCACCGAACTGTGCGTACGTACCGCGGCATGAAACGCGGCCCACTTTGAACAAGGGGGTCGTTACGAATATGTACCGAGTATCACGAAAGCGAGAGAAGATACGATAAACAAATCCGAGCCATAATCAAAACAAAGCAGTTTAAAGTGAGTGCATATCCAAAAACCCAAAAAGTTTATTTTTAAAATACAAACCATGCAGGGTTTTGGAAAAAAAAGGTGGCCCCCATGGGGGGCCAACACGGGATAACACCG
>NC_081344.1:31341040-31371697 GCF_029784015.1 Lycium ferocissimum
TATTATATGATTATTTCCCAATCCTCATGGGAGGGCCGAGGGTATAAATATGATTTAACGAGTCCCTCACTGAGAGTCGGACGATATATTTATATTTCACCGAGTCCCTTACTAAAGTGGCCGGTATGGTATAAATTTACATTTCTAGTCATTGCCTTGGGGCTACTTACATGATTATTCTCCTTCCGCTCGGGGATATTCATATTACAGTGGTTTCTCATACTTTCATCGTGGCTTATATCTCATTCTTTATGATTATCGGGGCCGCCTTACATAGTCGGTACATTGTCGTATCGACGTTCCTTCGGCTGTGCGCCGTGTTCATGCCACACGTCCCAGCATTGTTTTGCAGCAAGTGCCATTCATCTAAGATGGTTAATTATCACTGATCAGTAAACTTATTTTCTTTTCCCGGAGTTAGCACAGTCATTACGGTTATCACGCGTGTATACAGATGTAGACAAGTTTCGAGCCCCGTCCCGACTCATATGATTCAAAGTGTTGCTCTTAGAGACTTTGGCAGACAAGCATCCCGTGCTAGTATGTTAAGATGTCAAGTGCGTCGAGTAAAGCGACTATATAGGCCGATATGTCACTTCCTTGACTTAAATTTGGTTTTCATTACTCGAGTATCGTTCGCAAATTTCTATGGTTTGACGGAAAGTACTTCATTATATTTCCGAATTTTTTTTTATATGTCCAATTTCACATGTGAATGCCGAAGGTTGCCCGCTCACCCCACCAAGAAGCCGCGCCTATCATGCCCTCATCTAAGCCTGGGGCGCGACAAGATAATAATAAGGCTACATAATAAGCTACAATGGAATCACAATTCTCAACAGTATCTCTCAGGCACACAAGTAATATCAATTATAAGGATACACAATAAGCCACAACAGATCACAACTCTCAGCAGTACCTCTCAGGCACACAAGTAATATCAATCATAAGGCTATACAATAAGCCACTATGGATCACAACTCTCAACAGTACCTCTTAGACACACATGTAATATCAATGATAATGCTACACAAGAAGCCACAACGGATCTCAACGCTCAGCAGTACCTCCCAGGGTACACAAGTAATATCAATGATAAGACTACACAATAAGCCACAACGGATCTCAACTCTCGCATAGTACCTGTGGTACACAAGTAATATCAATGATAAGGCTACACAATAAGCCACAATGGAATCACTATTCTCATCTCAATATCAATCAAGTAAAGTATCGCGATATCGTAGCCATGATGTATCACTATTCACAATTACCACGGTATCAATATGTAAACATTGCCAACAAGTAATTGATCAGATAAGTACACAACCCAACGGGGTTGCTAGCCCCCAAATCATACAACAAGGCCCAACCTAAGAGAATATCCAACCCAACTTCATACCCGAAGGCTTACATGCATTCTCTGGCAATATCATCTACACATACATTTCACTAATGGAAGTCTCACCATAAGGTAAATCATAACCGACCTGGAAGGCCGAACAGCAAGTCTCCAAAAATCACACCTTAGTCTTCCCTTTTCTTTGAGCCTCAAGATAATTAAAGTCTAAGCATATTCGAATCATAAAATTAGAATCAAGAAATAAGAACAAAAACCTTAGCATATTTCTAAATTCCCAACCTACGAATAGGGTTTATGAATTAGAAAGGTGAAATTGGGAATATAAAGGTTTCAACCATGAATTTAAATAAATGATCAATCCCCATCAATATCAATCTATAAGAACAAACAATTTACTTTTGATTCTAGGCAAAACCCCAAATTTAGGTATAAACCCTAACTCTAAATCTATAATTTAGCCACTAATTAGGAAAGAATGATGCAAGTATAGATTCTAATCATCAATTTCATGCTTAGTAAAGCTAACCCAACCAATAAATCAAGATTATAAAGTCTAGAAGAAGATCTAGAGTTGGGCATAAATACCAAAAATCGAAAAATCGAACCGAACCGAACCGAACTAGTTTGGTTCGGTGTTTGGTGTCCACCTTCAAAAAATCGAAACTAAAATAGCCAAATCAAAGTTTGATAAAACCGAACCATAGAACCGAATGCCCACCGAAATTTAATACATTACCCAAAAAATTAAAATAGTCCAAGCCCATTAAGCTTAAGCCCAAAAAAACCCAATTGTAACAAGCCCTCTTTTGCTTTTGTATCCCTAATCTTCCACTTCAATTGAGAAAATCGAATATCCTTAACAAAGGAAGGTGATTAGGATGTGTCTTTAGGATTAACTACGGTTTTCTATAATTTAGCTTGCATGTATATAACACTGAAGTAATCCTCATATCATGGTTATGATTTTATGTTCTTTGTGTATCTTGTTTGTTTAATTTTTGATTTTAATTTATCAGTTTTTATGTGCTTTTGAGAATATGAATTAGTAAACTGAATCTCTTCTAATATCATATCAAAAAAAAAATGAATTGAAAAAACCGAAAACGAACCGAATTCCAAAAACTCAAAACCTAAAGAATCGAACTGAACTAGTTAGGTTCGGTGTTTGGTGTCCACCTCCAAAAAACCAAAATCGAAATAGCCGAACCGAAGTTTGATAAAACCGAACTGAAGAACTGCACGCCCACCCCTAAGAAGAACTCATTGAACCCTCTTTTAATTCTTGAACTCTTAGTGAACTAGCATGACAAGGAATCCTAAGATGATTATGGAAAATGGAATTTCAAAGAAGATAGAAGGACTTACCATAAAGATTTTCCCCTAAGAATTACCTTAAAATGCTCCCAAAAGCTCTATTTTCGGAGTGAGTAATGAATGAAAGACTTAAGGCTTTTAATTAAAAAATTTGGTTTGTCAGCCGCTATAGCGGTCAAACCACCGCTATAGGGGTCACCCCACCGTTATAGTGCTACCTCTATAGTTTTCACCCCACCGCTATAGCGCTAACCAGAAACTAGAAATTTCTGGTGTCTTCCAAACTTGAAATCAACACCCGGAATCATCCCAAAACCTCCTAGACACAAACTAAATATGCAGATATATATATATATATATATATGAATGCTAAGAACACACTCGTGAACTCAAAATTCCCATCGGAGGTCTCGTTGACTAAGTCAAACAATACCTCAAAATCAACTTCCCAACCGAAGTCTCAAAATGCACCTGAGTGCATTGGGAACCGAACTGAATATACGCACAAGTTCTAAAAGACCCTTCAGACCTCTCAAAATCATTGGATTCTCAGATAAGGTCCGTTTACCCAAAAGTCAATTATGAGACAAATGGTTTTCACTTAAAGCCAAATTTCCCCAAAACTTACCCAAATCAAGTCGGATGACCTCGGGAAGCATGCCAACTATCCTCGTGGGTCAAATATGATCTAATAAAGCTTGTAAAGAGATCAAAAACATCGGGAACCCAATAACGACCAACCAGTTGTTACACCCTAAAAGAAAGTGTCATACACGAACTATGCCACCTAATCAGATTGTGTCTAATTGGCATAGTTTTGCTTGAATTCAAGTGTTCAATATGTACTAGTCCAAGTTTATGTTTTAAAATGAATGTATCTAACAAGTTTAAGGGGCCATCTATGAGTTTGACCTTATACTTGCCAACTCATCAGTTTATGCTTGAATTCTGCTTGATCCGCTTTGATGTTTATTCTGCTGCACCCTTGTCTTGCATTATTTTGGCTTTTTCTCTTTCCAATAGGCTATTATGAGAGTCACTGATTTGGCGAGACTTATATGGAGATGACGGAGGGGAGTTTAGTGTGGAATGAGTCAATTTACTCCATTCGTCTATTGATGGTTGTTTGCCTTCGTCCATAGTTTGGAGACACACACGAGGAAAAGTATGCGGGTTTTAGTAGATATAAGTATACTCGGATTGTGTGGGTGACACATAATGAATTTTAGTGATGGACAATGTGGTACTTAGTTCGACGGGGAAATTGTTGGGTTAGTCGGATGAAGTTTCATGATGGAAGTTGATAAGAAAAAAAATATATATGTAAAGTGTAAGGATACTCATAATGGCGTGAGGCTTTTTTATGAAAAACCGCACGAGTTTGGCTTAAAGTTTGGCAGAAAAGATATTTGTCTAAATGAGGGAAGGAAGTGCTTATTAAGAGTACTCTCTCGAGTATCCCCACTTACTATATGTCCCTGTTTCTTGCTCCAAATTTGGTTACGGAAAAATTGGAAGGGATTCAAAGAAATTTTCTTTGGGATGCGGCGGATGGGACAAGGAAGTTCTACTTGGTGCGTTGGGAGACTGTTACATCTAATAAAGATCTTTTGGGTAAATAGTTATGGAGGTTTAATGTGGAGACATAAGCTCTATGTAGGGGGGTTTTAAAGGAAAAATATGAAATTTTGACGTGATGGAATGAATTAGAGATATCACTTTGCCTTTTCAAGGTTGGAGACGGGAAGAGGATTATTTTGGGGACATAGATGGTGTGATTGTGATTTTGAAACACCGTCAGTTTGTATAGAATTTCTTGCGAAAGAAAGAGAGTTGACAATTCGGTGGACTATGATTTTGAAAGATGATAGAGTTTGGGACTTAAGAATTTTCGAAAGAGAGTTGACAATTCAACAAAGTAGTTGAGTTCTAAAGATTGTTAGCCTTACTTCATAGCCAAGTCAATTCGAGTATTAATCCTGATGTATGGCGGTGGAAATTGGGGAATAATGGTGTGTTCTCTGTGAATAACTTCTATGAGAAGATTTTGGGTAGGGAGGAGCAAGTGTTTCATGTAATACAATATGGATTCCAAAAGTGCCAAGGAAAGTATGCCTTTTTATCTGGTTAGCCGCTAGAGGGGCAATTCTGACAGTAGAAAATTTGAGAAAGCGAAAGGTTGTATGCGTCAGTTGGTGTTACACGTGCAAGGAGACGGGCGAGGACGTGAATCATCTTCTTTTTCATTGTGGATTGACAATGAGGTTATGCTGGGATATGTTTAGGTGGTTTGGTACTCCTTAGGTGATGCCAAACACTGTGAAGGAGTTGATGGCCAGTTAGAAGAGCGAGAGGAGGAGGAGGAGAAGAAGACGAAGGGCATGGAAAGTAGTTCAACTTGCGTTAGCGTGGATAGTTTGGAACGAGAGAAGTAGGAGAGATTTTGAAGGAGTAGAGACGAGCTTTTCCCAGTTGCGGAGTAGTCTTCGATCCCTTATTGCTTTTTGGTGCACCCAGAAAGTCCCCTATTGTATAGACGATTGGGTGGATTTTGTAGAGAATCATATATTTTTGTAGATGCTTTACCTTTTGGTATACCATTTGTATATGACCGATTTTGTCCTTGTTTATGAATTAAATACTTTTACCTGATGAAAAGAAAAGTTGACAGTGTCACACCATCTTAAGAGTGTATTTGAGCCGACTTAGCCCAACATTTTGATGGTTGATGGTGAATGTTCTTAAGAGTAGTTCACTTGAAACTTACAGCCTAATGATTAATCAGGAGTTCAATCAACAGGAATATCTTTTATAATCCTGGCCCCCCAAATGAACATAATTTGTTCATTTTTTTGTCCCTCCCAAAGAAGTTGTACCCAAAGGCAATATTTCCTTGATGTTTTCCACTGGTTACTATTTTTTCAAACATTTCTCCATTATTTTTCTTATATCTCTTGCTAACCTGATATGATAATCCATTATCATTTCTTATATATTTAGATTGGATTTAACCAAGCGAGATGGATGATTAGTTCTTACTCCCCGGAATTATCTACCATTGTTCTAATTGATGATGAAGATGTTAGAAAGCATGAGTTTGAGAGGGCCTTTATATTTGAGTTAGAGATATGTCGAATGTAACAAAAATAAAAGGAAGATATCAAAGTTTTATGTCTGTTCGAAGATCAATATTTGCCGTCATATAATGATATTACTCTACATGGGATAGGTGAAATGGATAAGAGGAAATGTAGGTTGAAGAATATAATTCATGATTTAATAAATGTCATATTAAGAATTAGCAATCTCAACTACTTTTTTTTTTCTCTATTCTTAATCTTGATTTTCCTTTATGTATGGTATTCCATTCTCTATTCTCAAAGGTTATTCATGAGTTTATCCTTAATGGTTGTTCCATGTGGTATGATATTCTCACTGTTCAAGGATGTTCCCTCAGCTGATTTTCTGACGTTAAAAAATCATAGGTACTTGATCATGGAGAAAAGATAGAGCTGCTTATTGATAAGACAGAGAACCTTCATCATCAGATTTCTCAATCTCTTTGAATTCATGTTTCGTTCTTTTGTTCTTCGCTATAATGTATTGACATTTGTTTCGATGTTTTCCTTTTCTTATTCTTATATGGGATCAGGCTGGGGTTTAACATTTTGCTGTTTGGACATGCCAGTGTACTTTAATAAAGCTTTCAGGCAGCAGTGCAACAATAAATTGGATTAAATATTCAAATGAACCAATTTTCCTAGTAGTAGAACTAACTTGTAACTTTGTTAAATTTTGTTAGATGATTTGTATTTCAGACTGTTTCTTAGCTAAAACTGCTCTGTTTTGGTTGCTAGTGGCTACGACTAGTACCAATATCAAACTTTTATGGGGTTTCTAGAGTTAGTCTCGGATTGGGTGCTCATCTAAGTTTGTAGAGCTTGTCAACATTTGCCCTATACCTCTACGCGACCGTACTTACTTCCTAGGTTGAGGTTATTTAAGTGTTATCATTCATTGCTCGATCAATGGCTACCCCGTAATTCAAGTCTGATCCTCCGCCCTGCATCTTCTTAGCGGAGGGGGCCTTGCACCATTGCACTACAACATTTGCATCCGCACTGGGTTTATATCTGCTCAACTTGTGTATTGTAGTGAGGCAATATAATCCGAGTGCTTCCTATTTGCTATCATGCATATTTGTGTTTGACAACACATATGAATAGACGTCGAGGTAAAGTTGATCTAGTACTCCGGCGTACAGTATCAGGATTGGATCTTCAATTTCACTAGTAAATGGTTAGGCTTTATCATTGTTTTGACCAAGTTTCTTTGAGAGAACGCCATCTCTGACTTTTGTCTAAGTTTCTGATTCTTTATCAAGTCATCTCTTTTTCCCCTGGAAGCTTAGATTGGGTTATCTGTATACTTACAACAGTCGCTAATTTAGGAGCTTCTTTTCTTTTGGAAACAGGCACAGGATTTCCGGAATACAGGGACACAAATCAGAAGAAAAATATGGCTGCAAAACATGAAGGTCAAACTGATAGTATTGGGCATGCTGATTGCTTTGATCCTCATCATAGTTCTCTCAGCTTGTCTGTAATGGCCCGTTTGGTTGTTATTGCGTTTTTACCGTTTTTGCCCCCGTTGACTCGTCCCCCAGCCTTGTTAGTACTATTTTGATCCGCGGGGACTGGTGGCACAGTTCCCATAGCATCGTTTTGGGTTTTGGAATGACTTTTAGAAAATTTGGTCTTAAAGCGAAAATCATTTGACTCGAAGTTGACTTTCGGGTAAACGTTCCCATAATCAAATTCCGACAGTTCTATTAGGTCCGGAGGGTGATTTATGACTTAGTGGTGTCATTGGTTTGGTTCCGAAAGGGTTCGGGTGTGATTTGGGTTATTGGTTGAGAAACTGGTTAAGTTAGAATTGGAGTTGACCACGGTCAACATCGGGTCAAGATGAACCCGTGTCGATGTTTTGAATTGGGCCGTGACATTTTCATGGGTTCAATTGTGGAAAGTGAGCTTCTTTTTGTGTTCTAATGCTACATTTTGTATGACAAAGTTTATTGGTGTATTGATGCATCTCATATAAAAAATGTCTTTGAAAATATACAATGCTATATTATGTATGCATTAGTATGGAAGACTCAAAATTTGCATATGATGGTTCAAGAAGGATCCCCATTTTTCGCCATCTGAATTTCGTTTGGTAAATGATTGAATGTACTTGCATTGAAGTTCTTAAGTGAAGTTTGAGCTAAATCAAGTATGTATCTTAGGTCTTTGACTATCCTATTCGCTGTTAACCCTATATATTTTTCAGACATATCAATAAGATTTGTGCTAGTTGAAAAGCCTTATTCTGCAAAGAGAAGCAGTTATCAGCTCAAGTTACGAAAATCTTAAGAGTTATTTGTTCTTGTATTTTGTGTGAAACATGCATTTTTTAGAGGAAAAAAAGAGATCATTTTCTTGCATTCCACGTCAATGTAATTTCTCATTGGGCATAAAGCACCGCATTACAAGTGGAGTCAACAATTTTGAAGGCAAAGAAACTTCAATTTGGCTATTAGATGTAACGGACTTGCAACTTTAATTTGTTAAAAAAAATTGGTAGTCATTTGCTACCTGCAATATGAACAAGAAAGACTGGAACCCTCTTTAGCTCCAACATTACTTTGTTTGGCATCTCAATACATTTCAAATCAGACTCAAGTTCATAATGTGTGAATTCGAGACACTTTTGTTCCAAATACACATCATAGAGAATGTAGTTTCGAAGTAACTTGTGACTTGGAAATATTCTACTCACCCCGTCTTATTTTACACTAAATTAATAAATAGATGATGTGTCTTTAACATGCATTTTACCACATTTTTACTAAATCAAATGTAGCTTGAAATATTGAGCGTGAACAAGTTTTTTCAGATTTAGCATAAGTAATGGCGAAAAACAATGTTAGTTATTTTATTTGTTGTAATAAGACATTGGTAACTGGAGCATATTGTAATGACCCGTTTGGTCGTTACAGCTAGTTTGACCCCGTTGACCCTTTCCCGATCTACATCAGCGTATATTTGACCCGCGGGGACGGGTGGTACAATTTTTGAGGTCATCAGATGCGAAATAGGTTGGGTTTTGTGGAATTAGACTTAAAGTGAAAAATGTTTGACCCGAAGTTGACTTTTGCGTAAACAGACCTTTATCGAAAATTCATCGATTCTGAGATGTCCAGATGGTCGTTGAGAATTTGTGTGTATATTCGGTTCGGTTCCCAATGCACTCGGGTGCATTTTGGGACTTGGGGTGGAAAGTTAGTTTTGAGGTATCAGGGATTGACTCAGCCAATGAGACCGTGTTTTTATGTACATCTGCATATCCGGTTTGTGCGTATAGGGCCTCGGGTGATAATCGGCTTTCAAAATGAGTTTGTGAAACTTGAATTATTTTCTGGTTTCTGGTGTACCGCAATAGCCGCACCTCTATAGCGTTGGCCGTGAAAAAGCGGCTAAGAGCATTTTCTGGGTAACCGCTATAGCGGTGGGGCGATAGCTGAAGAGGGACAGTTATTGCAGTGCCGTGATCGCAAAAGCGGTTGACGGGCAATGATATCATTTAATGACTTGTCAAAACCCCAAACCCTTATGTCATTATTCTATTCTCATTTCCTTAGCATCCTGGAGGCGATTTGAGGAGGGTTTGCTCAGATTCACATGAGGGTAAGTTCTCTAATCTTAATCTCTTTCATTTACCTTTTCTAAGTAAGAATTCATGATAGTAAATCCATAGAACTTGGAAGAATAAGAGAGGGTTTTTGGGTTTCTTTCTTGAATAAGTTGTTAATTATAAAACCTTGAATTGTTGGTGGGTTAAGCTTGATTAAGTATGGAATTGATGAGTAGTAGCTATATAAACATGATTTCTTCATTATTAGTGACCAATTTGTGAGATTTAAAGTTAGGGTATATACTCAAAATTGGGGGTTTTACCTAGAATCCGAATTTGAGTAATTTATGAGTTCTTCTAGATTATAATTGATGAGGATTGATCACCTAGATTATTAATTTCATGTTGGGACTTGTAGATTCCTAATTTCCTCTTTCTAGTTCATAAACCCCATTCCATAGGTGGGAATTTGGGTCTCGAATAAAAGTAAGGTTTGAATAATGGTTCTTAACGTTCTAATTTCTAATCCGGATATGATTAGACTTTCATTATCACGAGGCACAAAGGAAGGGCAAGACTAAGGTTTGACTATTGGAGACTTTGTTGTTCGGCTTTCCAGGTAGGTTACGGTTTACCTTATAGTGAGACTTCGATTAGCAAAGCGTATGTTTAGATAATATTGTCGGAGAATGCATGTAAACCTTCGGGTATGAAGTTGGGTTGGATATTGTCTTAGGTTGGGCCTTGTTGAATGATTTGGGGGCTAGCCACCCCGTTGCGTTGTTGATTTATCTTGTTCTATTTACTTATTGGCTCGTTGCCACCTTTGAGACATTGGATATTAGTGATTTGTGATATATCATGATTATGATGTCGCGGTACCTTACTTTGATTTGATATTGTGATGAGAATTGTGATTCTATTATGGCTTATTGTGTAGCCTTATTGTTGATATTACTTATGTGTCATGTGTGGTCTGTTTGGGATTGAATTGGTTATTTGATATTACATTGCATCGTATTCATACTCATTTCCACGATACATTGATATTGCCTTGTTATGGTACTAAGGATGGAAAGTGGGAAGGAAATACAGATGCATTGAGACACATTTGCTACGAGCTATTTTACAGTTTGTGTGCGGAGTGACGCGATACCATTTTGAGACTTATTGTATATCGAGTCATCTCTGGGTTGTGCGCGGAATGACTGATATGAGGCGTATTGGTTGGATATGTAGTCATCTCTAGGCTGTGTGGGGAGTGATTGGTACATGGACTTCGCGGGTCCCTCATAGGTTGTGCTACCGAGATGTGATGTTCCATCATCGGAGTACATGTGTACGGTGCATATGCATTGCATTCATCATTCATACATTATTGCATTGGATTGTAACTCTTGGTTTTCTGTGATATGGTTGTGATATGATTGTGACATACTTATTGTATTGGTTATCGAGACTTGGCACGGTTGATTTAGATGCTTTTATAACATAGGTGATGACTTGTACCGTGGTTATTGATTCATGTTGACTTGTACCTTGTTGTTTTACGTGTTTATCTTTCTTTGTTGTCTTTGTACTGACCTACACTTGCTGCATTCTTTTATGAATGCAGAGTACCAGGTTGGATCCGCTTCTACCCCTCGTAGCTGATAGTTCGAGGTTGCTGATTCTTGTCTATTCAGGGTGAACATGAGGACATTCGCTGCCCGAAAACTCTTTCTACTACTTATGTCTTACTTTTCATTCTAAGACATGATTTGAGACTACTTATGTATTATTATCACTATTCAGACTTGTAGTATTTTGGCTTAGATGCTCTTGTATGACCAGACTAGATTACTTCCGTACTTACTTATATTATATGTGTTAGACTTATGTTATTTTACTTTCTTCCGCTATTTCTATCATACTGTGAATGTTGGGGTAAGGGTTTGTCTAATGAGGTGGGAAGAGTAGGTGCCCGCACGACTTAGTGATATTGAGTCGTGACGCATATATCCATTGAAGACTGGACTGCAATCATGTTTCCCTTGCTATTCTTTTATCTTATTTTCTTAAAACTCGAAATCCCGGTTTGGATATGACATGTAATTGTTAAATCACGTTGTATACATTAATTTGGTTAGGAACTTTAATCATTTTGGTTCATGTCGTGCTTCATGAAATTGCTTAATAACAACGCACTCATAGTTATTCTATTTCTCTTTTAGAAAGATCCTTTATATATAGTAGAAATGCATGTTTTTATCTCCTTTCCATGTCATTGTGCTGGCACGAATTATGGTCATTTATCCTTAAAAAACTTGTCGAATCCATGTCAAAAAGAGTTTAAAAAAAAAAGAAGGGATTTTGAGTGACCATTTTGTCAAAAGCTATCTATGATTAAATTGTGAAAGAGATCGAAAGGCGAAAGCTACCATATTATCTTTCAAATTAAGATTATCAGCCAAACATTCTTTTCTTTTTTAAACCAAAATAAGGGGACTTTGTATCTATTTGAAATATATCAACATCAAGTAAAAATTAAGTTGTTGAATTGACCCACCAAAGAATTCTAATGGTTCAAGAAACTAGGCTATAAAATACCAAAAAATATGTATCTATGTGTTGATGTAGCAGCTACTGAGAGCTAGTGGAAAGACCTTTTCTTTAATCATATAATCACAAATCAATTTAGTTTTTTGAAAACTTTGGTCATGTCAAAATATCAAACGGTTTTGTCAAATTTAGGATATGTTGAAAAGTGGTGTATATTACGAGTCTTCTCATTCGTACATGTCAAAAATATTGGAAGCTAAATTTGGATTGTTTACTTTTTGTTTTTTTAACGTTTTATGTTTCCCCTTTCCCTTCCTTTTCATCTAGAAAATTGTAAGCGTGCTTAGTGATTGAGGTATCGATAAGATGTACTTTATTAATCAAAGTGTCCATACGTTGATGCTGTATTGAATATGAAAGCTAAGACCAGAATAATTCAACATAGTATCTATCTTGACATATATATTGCAAAAATCAACCTAAATTTCATACTTTATTCTACACCAGCTACAAGAATCATAATTAATTTGTAGAAGTGAACTATCGTAGTTTGCTATTTATCACTAAATCACAAGAATTATTTTAACAATTCTTCTTAGTTTGTTTTTAGAATAGTTGATACTTTCGTTAAATTATCAAGTCTATCACTGTCTATACTTGAATTCTCATGAACAAATTGGGTAGTTCGAAATTTTAAAAGTCGAGCCCCTCTAATTAAATAAATAATATGACGAGCAACTTTGAAATGTACAAATGCTAGATACTTATAATTCGGTTTACTGTTTAGCCATATAATTAATAAGTATGTAGAAAACTTAGCATCTGTTTTGTTAACAACTAGTTTCTTTCTTTTCTTGTGAAAGGTGGAAAAAAAAAAAAAGGAAATTCCAAATATGCCAAATGGTGTTGCTTTAGCCATATGATATCCAAATCCATCATCTATGACGAGCCAAACATTTGTTCTTTCTTGCATTCTCTGTGATTTTTATTTTGGAAGTATTATATTGTTCTCTTCTACCTAGCTAGCTATTCTTGTTTACACACATCATTTTCAAATTAATTCATTTGAATGTTTGATGTGGTAGTTTTGGCTGATGCTAGCTATTTCTTGGCTAATTAAGGAGATATATATCATCTATATATATGTTATGTTAGGTACGCATTTTGGTGCCATTTGCCTCAATGCTGTCATATTTCACAAGTGGATGCTACAAGCATGATTTAAAGTAAAATGGAAATCGATGAAGTAATTAGCTTGCTATATGAATTAAACTATACCGATAATGTATAACATCTTTTACAATAATGTCATGTCAACTGAAATTGATGAAGTAATTAAACTTAAATACATTATTCAATTTCTCTGTCAAAAATAAAGAGAGGCTCCAAAGAAACAAAAGATGACGGACAAGAAACATCGAAGAACAAACAAGTCCATTCGACAAAACATCACTATTTTTTCTTTTTCTTTTAGTATTAATGTGCAATCATCATCAACAACGTTGAATTTCATCCGTGTGTATATATATATATATATATATATGATCGATTTTCTTGTATATTATGATGTAATGTTGAATCTAAGCATTTAAGCTATTAGCTCATGTCTTGCTTGCAGCTGGTGCCAATACTTAACTGGAAAGGAAGGGAATATCCCCTTTTATTTTTTTCGAAAATTTGTATTTTAGTCCTTCAAATATTGATTTTTTAATTATTTTTTTTAAATCCTTGTGATATCTGGTTAAGCAAATTTAATCTATTGAAATGTGAATTCTAATTCCCTTCATTTTTTAATCTAAACACATTACACTTGTACTGTCACTTCATATTTCAGGGAGATATAAGTCATAAAATCATAAATACAACATACTTTCATATAAAGGGATAAAAAACACACATTTTAATATTTAAAGGCCTAATGAGCTTATTTATATATCACAGGGATCAAAATTAGAACTAAAGAAGAGGAACCAAAGCTGGTATTTCTCATCTCAAGATTTATAAAACGGAAAAGGGCCAAATATATAAGTACTATTAGAAAAGGGCCAAATTTACCCTTCGTTATACTTTGTGTTCAAATATACCCTACCGTTATACTATTGGTTCAAATATACCCTTCCTCCGTTAAAGTTGTCCAAGGTGGACATTCCTCCGTTAAAAAGGTGGACATACATTTTGGCAACGACATATGGCACGCGGACATTAGATGAAGTGATCCAATAGCATTGCCGCCCCCAAGACCCCTAGCCCATTTTACACCTCCCCACTTCCACCACTAAAATTTCCTTCCCCTCCACCACCATTGCCGCCATTACCGCCATAATTATCTTGCTTTCTTGTTTTTCTTTGTACCGACTTATGTTACCATTGTTCAATTTCAAATAACACCGTTCAACCATTTGAGTCTTTCCTATACTCGTGATTTATTTGAGGAATTCCTTTCGATGATCTAATCAGAGAAAAATTGGATCTTTCGTTCGATTTCTTCTTCAATTTGGAAAAGTTTGCATCTATTTTAGTAAGTTTGGTTTTATATGGAATATCATATGAGTAGTAATTCTTGTTCTTGTTCCTCTTGTAGTGTGTACTTTAATTCCGGTTGCGTAAAAGCTTTAAACGAAGCAAAGCTTTCATTTCCTTTTCTTGGCGGTTAGTTATACAGTTGCGGGGAGATGGATGAAGAGTAAAGCCCATCAAATGCTTTATTTTGGAATAGTTTGGAGTCGTGTTCTTCCTTTACTTTTCACTTGTGATGCACTCACTCTATGCGCTTGACTCCTTAGCAATTGATAAATACTGTTCATCGTGCTTATGGACTAGTTGATCGGCGGTAATGGTGACAATGGGCGGAAGGGAAGGATACTTTAGTGGTGGAAGAGGAAAAGTGTAAAATGGGTTAGGGGTGCTTAGGCCAAGAATGCGCAGCATCCACCTCATCTGTTAGTGCCATGTAAGATGGTATGTCCACCTTGGACAACTTTAACGGAAGAGGGGTATATTTGAAGCTAATAGTATAACGGTAGGGGTATATTTAAAGTATAACGAGGGGTATATTTGGCCCTTTTCTAATAGTACAGGGGTATATTTGGCCCTTTTCCGTTTATAAAATAAGGTGTAGCGCCAGGCCAAACATATTGCTTGTTTTTCAAATTTTACTTTGACACTTTGTCATCTATATTTTATATGTATACACTTCCAAACTTTCTTATCCAACTTTTGTAGAGTTATATTTTGTGTCTACGTTTTCTATATCATTTTACATCCTTTTCATTCTAAACCATCTCTAACGGACAACTTAATTAGTCACTTCATAGGAAAAATTAAATAAAGAAGTAGTACTACACGCATGCTAAAGAATAGAGATGAATTGTCAAAAAGAATTTGTAAAGAGTCACGATTACAATCTTGAAAATATTGTGTCTCTTTTTGTTTTGGTGCAGCTTCAGACTATAAAGAGAAAATCTTTGTTCTTAAACATAATCTAATTATTTTGATCCATGCATACGGTTGGGATGAATATTAATTGGGATTCAATTTTTTAAGGAGGAAAATGCCTAAACATAACAAAAAGTATAACGACACAAAAAGTTGAATTCAAAATTGTCGTAAATTCAGATTTTAAATTGTCAAACCCAAAACGTGGACGAAATATTAGTTAGTGGTAAAAAGAAGAACGAAACAAAGCAAAAGACATATTAATGGATCTATTTATATTAAAACGTTATAATTTAGTGGTATGGGAGTTTTCAACACAATAATTCAAATATCATCGTCCATCTTTCTATTCTTTTTCCCCTATATAATAATAATAATAATAAAAAAAAAAAGGTTATCAACGTGTATGTCTTCTTTCGTTTCGTTTCGTTTTCTTTCCCTTGGGATCTTCATTTTTGTCACAAGACTATCGAATCTATAGGAAATACAAGATCGCTTTCATAATTAATTTGGAGTGTTGCAATATTAAACTATCTGATATTTTAAATGGCTCAGCTTGTAGCATTTTAAAATAAGAAAATCGGACCAGAGAAAAAAAAGGTCTGTAGCATTTTAAATTGGGGAAAATATATTATATACCTTAAATATCTGTTTTGTTACTTTCATACTTAAATTATTGGGTGTTCACAGTACCCCTTGAACTATACGGAGAGGGACTTCATTCTGTTTGTGTCATGTGAGAGCTAAATATTAGCCAAAAAACAATAGCCAAGTACTATTAAGCACAAAGAGCCTAAAGCCACTCTTTATGTCACTTAACTTCAAAAGGGTTTTAATAACTAGATTTGTTTTTAGTTTACGATGGTTCTATAAATATTTAATAGTTTAAGTATGAAAGAAATAAAAATATATAGTTTAGGGTGATTTTAATTTACTTGGGTAGCATGTACGAGGGGGTGAGTCTAGTGTTTAAAGCACTACTAAAATCGGCAAAACATAGTGGCAAAGCACATCTGTCTTGGAATGATAAGAGTGCTAATCCAATTTTTCCTTTCGGAACATAGTGCTACATCATTGGGGATGTATATGATGGGAAAGACGATTCATTTTCAAGAGGATATATTCTCTTATAAGTCATGCGCTTGACTCCTAATTTCATTTAAATTGATCATTTAAAAATCATTGGAAAAGGTCCATTAATTATTTGACATGCACGTGAATTGCTAAGAAATCTTAGATAGAATTCAAAAACTGTCCCCAAAATTGTCTGTTATTTGACTTCAACATGTTGGTTGTAGCGTGTTTTTTTATCATTTTTTTCGATTCGTATTTGTACTTCTTTTCATTTAAAAAAGGAAAGTGTCTAGGGGAATTACGGTTATCACTCGTACCGAAAAAAAGAAAAAAATATATTTCTATGTGAATGGTACTCTAAATGAACTTATTTTAGAGTCGCCACCTAATTTTTAGGAAATTAGGAAAACCAGTTCGAAAAGGGTTCATTTAAAGCAGTTAAGTTTTAAAAGAATCCTAATCTAACCAAAGTATGGGTAAGGGTTCTGGTGATCCCCCGGGGAAGGTGTTAGGCACCCCGGTATTAAGGATCCGCTCAATTGCAGTTTACCTACGAGTTCTAATAGCATGCCTTTGAAGATATAAATTGTTTGTGATAAAAACTGCTTTTGTTTTAGATTTCCGCAATATAGGGTTGTCATTCATGTAGAATCATTCCTGGGAAATGGCTAAGTAAAATCCTACCTAAAAAGGCATTTTTGTGGTTTTCGGACCAGAACACCCGGATACGAACTCGAAAGCGCAAATTCGGGTAGAACACTACATTAGTCCAACCTTTTAAAGAGTCTTTTAAAAACCTTTTATTATTTTTTAAAGTAAAGTCCTTTTTATTAAGGCATACCATTATAGTCCTCGTAAATTTACCTTATTCCATTCTTAGTCCCTCATCCTTTCTTTAATTAAACTTGGTTTTTAAGTCCAACTCTTAAAGTTAATATATCGATCCCATTTCAGAGTCAAATTATGAAAATAAGTTTTTTCATTAAGTGTAATCCGTATTTCACATCTGTTTTATACATGGCTTAAAAATTAGTTTTAGCAACTCTAAATCTTAAGTTCTAATCCATAAGGTTCCAACAATACTTAAATAAAACAAGTAAACAAAATATTTTCAAAATAACTAAAGGGAGGGAGAGAATGAAGGTGGAGAAAGGTTAATCGGATAAGCCTATCTCCTCGCCTTCTTGGACCTTTAGTTGCAATTCCATTCTTCCTTTATTCTTCGTTTGAAAGCTCCAAATGTCAAATCCTTGCCTCGTCTTTTTGGTACTTCTCTTTTGCCATCCCATATCGATTGAATGTACCTTGCAGGAGTAGAAACGAGAATGATTAGTAAAAAGGATACGCCACCCCACGGGGTGACGTTTATGAATATAAATATAATATCCCTCGGTTTCGCATCAAACTATAGGAGCTTTGTTTACTAAAGGCTCAGAATCATGCTTCTTTCAAATATGGGAAAAAGGACCCCTGAACATGTCATGGCTGTGAAATAGCGACCCGTCAATCATTCTATTGCCACGCTAAGCGCATGTTGGTTCCTATTTTATAACTAGACTATGATCATCATTGCCCACCGAGGGATAGAACCTTTCCGGACTAGGCATTCTCAAGTTAAGTATTCAAATCAGTAAACTTTCAATCAAGTATAGAAATCTGTTCTTTTTTAAAAAATGTGGCCTCAAGTTAAATACTCTTCATCGGCCCTAAGTGCAGTATCTGTTCAAATCGGTGATGTTTTATCAAAGTATAGTGGTCTTTTCTTTTAAGAAAGGCGGCAAACTTGATCAAATACATAGCGATGATTTGTTCAACATGGCCTCTGGCCACAATTCCTTTCAAAACCAAGGCTAATAAAGCATCAATGTAGAATGATTCAAGAGTTCGGCCAACATCTTAAATATGCAGCAACTGTTTTTGTGTAGAAATGGAGCCACAAATTGACCCGAAATGACACGGAGATGGTTGAACATAGCAACAAAATAGCGAGGGCTCAAGGCGGTAGTAACTAGATTGAAATCCTTCTCAAGTATTGTATTTCTTTGCCTTTAAAAAGCTGACCATGTCAAGTGTAACAGCTTGTATCAAGTGCACAACTATGCATTAAGAGCAACAATTTTACCCCCAAAATACAACAGATACAAACTGCTCACAAAGTGCAGATACAAAACTCATTCAAGTGTTGTAGCAGTTCATCAAATAGAAACTCAAAAGATACCATATGCTTGCCTCACATGAACCATTAATTTGCCTCGAAAGTGTCTAGAGATGCAACTTATTTATCCATAAAGGTGCGTCAGTTACTTACCTCGAAAGTAAAGCACAAAAATATGTCTCACTATAGCGTTGTTTTGCCTCGGAAAGCAACAACAATCTGGTGAAAAGAATGCAACATACCAACGGCGACAAATGACGGTAGAGTGTAGCAAGTTTCCCCAAGTTCAACAGAAGCACCAACAAATAATAGCAACAAGTAGCCTCATATAGTAATAGGTAGCAGAAAACTGGTTCAAGAACCACCATTTGTTTGTCTGGAAGATCTAAGACAGCATTTCCTTTTGCAACTCCTCAAATGCCGCTATTTTCCAGAATTCCAACAACTCGGAAAACATTTGGGGATTGGAAATTTCCCAGAGTCATGCAAAGAAAGGAAATTAAAGAATGAGTATCCCAAAGTGAATAATTTCAACAAAATAATAGCAAAAGCGGAAATATACATGAACTAAGAAAATGAAAATAAAACTAAGATGAAGAAGAGAATTACCTTTTTACCGAGCGACGACGGGGCGGGAGTCGACGAACTACCTTTCACCCGAATTGATTTTTGATGGAAAATAGCTTCCAAAAATTAAACTTAGAGCGAGAAAACTTCCTCGAAAACTCAAGGCATTGCCGGAATTTTCACGAGTGTTTCCCACTCTTTGAGGGTGTAAAAACCCTTAATGGTTAAAAACCAATTTTTTGGTCTCCGACCCTTTTTTCATCCCCAAAAATGCAATGAACATGGTTTCTATTTATAGATCCAAGAGGATGACCCCAAAATTCTACTCAACCGATGTGGGATTATTCATTTTTTGCCCTTGTTTCCCCCCAAAATCCTTACCTTCCCAAACTTCAAAATCAAAACGAATGAGACCACAGATTCCAACAAAACGTACCCAAATTCGTACAAAAAATCCCTAAATTTTTGCAAGTACGATGCGTGAATAATGACGATGAGGCAATCGTACCAACTTGTCACAAACCAACAAAAATTGCATCCAATTGAGCCGTTGATGCCAGGCTATATGCGTACGATTGAGGAAAATTCGCAATTCTTAGTTTTAAAAATACGAGCTTTAAAATGAGCCCGATATTGGCATAGTTCCGGATAATTTTTAAGGACGTGAAAAATGCGGTAAAAAATGAACCGTAATTAGTACGTCGTTTCAATTGTTGAATTTCCCGAATTTAGACGGAGCGGGATACGCCTTTTTTTGTTTGCTTTTTGACTTACATTTATGAAAATAAATAACTCGTAATTTCTTGTAGTTGTCAATTTTTATAGAATAATAATTAAACGTCAATTTTTTGCAATTTTCTCGGGATTTTTACATTTTGAAATTTTAAAAGGCATCCTTACTCCGTCTTGGACTCGGGAAATTTAAAAATTAAAATACGCGTTTTATGAGGTGAAAATTAGGTGTCAACAGTTGCCCCTTCGGAGTTCAAGGATGGTAAGGCCATCCTTGCGAATTTGACAAACCTAATTTTCACCGAATAAAAGAAATTACGGCCTTCTTTTGCGCAAAATTTCGAAAGTATGGCCGGACCACGGTCTCTCGGGTTTCCTACATATCTCGTGTTACATGAGAATTAGGGCCACTAGTAGTTCGACTTGCTTTTGAAAACTTAAAAATTCCTCGATTTGGGATCATAAAGGTGAGGACTTTGGGACATGATTGGGGGGAGTTGGATTACGGCCAAGCTCTGTCATTGAGGTTGCCTACATATCCCTACCCTCGGGAATCAAGCCGTATGTGGTTCGACTCGATCAGTAGAAAAGGGTATTCCTTATGTGGAAGAACTCTTTGGTTTGGGATAGACGACATCAAACTTTCGAGTACGGAAAGAGGCTTGCATTTTCTAAGTTATGAATGTGGCATGCTTCACACTCATAATAAAGTCCTTGCACGGACATAATTTCGTACATCTTAAGTATGTTGTCACCTAGATTTTAAAAGAATGATAATGCCCAGCATAGATATTAGGTGCGAAACTCAAAAATACTGACTCTTGCATTTTTGGCAAGTGCTTTTGACTTTGAAGAAAATACCTACACGTCTTCTACAGGGGTGTAGTTTGATGTTGGTGAAAGGTGTTCATCAACTCTCGCCCGAAGAGTCTGTCCCTCTCTTCTGAAATGCCCCGGCTCGCTGACGAGAAAAAGTTTCACGTTGCTCCGCATGTTTTGAGTCTGGCTTTTGCTTCCTTCTTCGGTAGCTTCCAGCTCATCTCTAAATGCTGAGTCCTGCGTATTAGTCTTTTTGAAAATTTTGATTTTAATGTAGTCATACCTGAATTGCATTTTGCCATTTTGTTGACATTGAAGTTATCCTCCAATATTATGTCAGCCTCTTCGCAAATGCTTGTCCGTCTTCTTTCTTTTCTCCTGTAAGTGTGCGTTTTTCGTGTATTTTTTGAAAAAATAATCTACTCTGGATAATAATCACGATACTTTGACTGGCTCTTTTTTCATCGTTTTAAGATATTTTCATCATTCAATGATAACTTCTGTTGGAATCTGGGTCGGGCTATACTGCATTTCTGCGAACCTATACACCCCAGTTCGGTTGTCATTTTCGTAAGTCGATATCTCATTCATGAAACCCATGTTTTCTTGTGCGGGGCCGTTTTTGGTTCTTATGAAGTCCACTACCCTAAAAAATTTGGCATCACATCATGTTTGCATATCGCGATGACTATCCAAATGCGAATTGTCGCATGTCCCTTTATCCGCATACGGTGACCGCGGTATACCAGTTGGTCTAACATCACCTATAGTCAAAAATACCCAAATGACTACTATCCACCGCAGTGCTTTCTCATATTCCTTCATGATACTTGCTAACCCTGGTGTTCAGAATTACGTCATTCAGTCAGAATATTCAAGTTAACTACTGCATATTCAAGTGCGGAGCCTTTTCTCATGACTACCACTATTCCTGAACCATGATTACGTTAACTTGAAATAGACTGCGATAGCGACCGCAAATCTTGATGCAGGAATCACATTCGTATTTCAACGATTGTGGGCATCAACCTCAGAATTATGCTGCCTATTTTTGGCTCTATATATGGATGACAACTCAACCCCTTCGGCATGTAGTCGTTTAATCCATATCGAACGATGTTTCTAGAAGTCTTGGAATTTTTGTCTTTGACATAGTGCTTCAATACTTTTGACGCCATTCTAGGATTTTAGAAACGAACTGCAGACCATCCATGTTCGAAGCAAAACAAATGTCTCTTATACGTGCAAGTCAAAATAGGCATAACAAAGCAGAGCATAACAATCATAATTCCGACAAAATACACGAGAGCACGTAAGCAGTTTATATCACATAAGCGGTCCCTATACCTCGTTACTCCAAGGCTACTATTAGTTTGAAGAATGTCGATGCCGTTGAGACTTTCCATTCGTTTGAAGAATGTCGATGCCGTTGAGACTTTCCATTCAACCCCTTATGTATATATTAATGAATATCGAATGGGGATACATAATAAGGAAACAGGGTATACAAAATATCAGTCCTAGATTATAAAATGAAAAATCGCCCAAGGGCAAACGGTTCGTATTACAACATGTACATCCTTCAATTTTCACATAATTGGATGCGGTGTCTTCGGGTCCAAGACTGTCTGAACATAGTAAGGTGTCTATCCTGTCTGATTCAGGTAGGTCTAAGATACCCAAACTGGTCTATGGTGTGCATGCGCTATATCAGTAGAGATTTGGCTCGCTCTACACTAGTTATACTAGAGTGGTTTTCAAAAGAATGACTCAGGTTAACCCGAAGCGGACAAGGTCGGGGTGGGCTTTCTAAGGCGCGGGAGAAGGCAGCACCACTCGACCTTTAGAAGGCATCCTTACTCCGTCTTGGACTCGGAAAATTTGAAAATTAAAATACGCGTTTTATGAGGTAAAAATTAGGTATCAACATTGGTTGTTCTTCAATAATTTTTAGAATCTTAACCTGAAAATTTAACAAAAATATATAAAAAGAGTAAGCTTGACATTCGGTGAATCTCAGAAGAGTATAAGCACTCTCTCTCAAGTTTTTATAATTTCATAAGCAATTCCTGGCGATGAAACTGACCTGCTAATTAGTAACCTCTCGATCGGATCATTTCGGAAATGATACACAAATTAGTCACTTAGAATTACCCCCTTTTACTTATATGTCCATTAATAATCTAAACGATCTATGAAGCTCAAATTAGTTACCCGGTTTACCCATCTTTCCAATCCATTGTCTAATTTCTTTTTCTTATTTTGTGTTCACTGTTTCTCTTTCTCCTATTATTTTTTCCTTTTCGAATTGCGGTTTTTTCAGCGTGTGTGTATGCATGTGAGAGTGGGATCAGGTTAATTTATGTTCTTTTCATTTTTTGGTCTTTTTTCTCTATTTCGTATTTTTTCTTTTTTCTCTTTGTCTTTTTATTTTTTGAAGGCTAAAATATTAACTAATAAAACGCCTCCAACTTTCGTATTAGAATTCGTCGTAAGTAAGTTAAGATGAATTTGGAAAGTTGAGGACATTAAAAAAGGATAGCAATGGCTTAGAATGAGAGTTAGAGGTTAAACGAATCGTACATTGGACTGACTTATGGACCGTACATTAGAGGTACGAGCCGATAGTATAACCCGTACTTTTGGGGTAATACTTGGAGTGCTTAACATGATAAAATGGTTGTGCTATGGGGTACTTGAATCGTATAATAGTCATATGTTAAGTGTTGCGGTCAAGCAAGTTGTACAACAAAAGTTATCGCAAGTTACATTCATAAGTTCTTGAAATTTAGGTCAGATGTCACTGAGCTTTTCTCCCAATATACTTGGAGTTACGGGGTGATCCACCCACCAAATTGAAGGTCTACGAGTCTGGTTTTCCACGCGTTAAACCGTTCATCGATACGACGTCGGATTAGGGAGATACGTGTGTTTTAACCGAACTGCACAGGCAGCCCCTTTGGGACCCACATAGGCGGTGGAATTTTCCAGCTTCTTATTTAAGCTGTGCAGCCCTTTTGTAAGTCATATTTTAACCAAAACTAATTCCAAACATCCCAAAGGCTCTCCAAGGGGTTCCCCTACCATTCAAGTAAAGATCTCCAAGAATATAGCGTGAATCTTCCTTCCGATGGATCCTGGTGCCAGATTACTCATCTCCTTTCTTGTTGTAGTTGGATTAGAGCTTTCTTCAAAGTGAAGAAAAGTACAAGCAGGTTTAGTTCTTGATATTTAAGGTAAGAGTCATCATTTTCTTCATGTATATTGGTTCACTTGAAGTTCTAGATGTGTTTAGTTGCTATGCAAGTATAAATTGGTGTTTATATGTTGAAATTGAGTTATTGGGTGTTGCTGTGCAAAGATGTCGGCTATTCTTATCATGCTTTAGATTCTGGAAGAATTATCTTGTTAGATATGACTTATTGTGATGATTTAAACATGTTTAGGTGTTACATGTTGTCAGTTGAAGGATTAGATGATGTAGTTGAGTTACTAATTGTGTTCTGTAGCATGTTGGGATGTTCTTGGTATGAGGAGGTGCTGGAGATGTTGTTGTGTGGTTGTATGTATAGGTTATTGATGGTATTGTGAGGATTAAAAAAGAGTTAGGCAAATATATACGCCGTAGAATCTTGTGTAGAGCAGATTGCTGCTTGTTGGCTAATTGCTATGTTTCTTCTTGTTGATAATAGTACTGTTTTTCTTGTTATAGATTAGTTGCGAAGCAAGCTGCTTTAGTTGCAATCGTTAAAGTGTCGACTTAGAGGTATGTAAAGGCTATTTGTTATCCCTTTCTTTGGCATGAATCCATAGCAAATTTCCCCTCGCAAATATAAGTCTCAAAACATAACTTTAGAGATGCTCTATTCTTGTACTTGACAGCTTCATATGCTCTTTTTTTGACACAGCCCTGATAACACGAGTTCCATGTATCCATTAGCGGTTTTGTTTTCTATCCAGAAAGTGTATATAAGACACAATAGTTTCCTCGTAAGGACTCCTACGACATAAGAACTATTAGCGAGAGTAGCCTTATTTATGTGTTTGACAGTCCTATATATGTTATATTTGATAGTATCCTGACGATTTGAGTTTCATATGTTTACTAGCAGCTTCTTGTTCTATTCAAAAAGTTAATACGAGCCACAATGGCTCCCTTATGAGTACTTCTATATCGTGACGACTATTAGTCTGGCATTAAGAGAGATTTACTTGTTGACGATTGTTAGTGATGATAAGATGAGATTTATACTTGTTTGATACGATAGATACCACAGACAGGTCCATAGGTCTAATAACATAGGAGTGATAGCCTGGAAGACATGGGCATGATATCCTGATAGGTGCAGACTCTATAGTGTGGTAGCACCGGCATCAGTTGTCGGGTAAGAGTATGAGAGTACATATACGCTAGCCGAGAAAGCACAAACTCAGGAGTCTGGTAGCTAGCACATACGTACGAGACCTTACGACGAGTTAGCATTATAGTTACTGTGTGTTACGCACTTTGCATATTATAGGTTAGATGTTATATAAGCTACGAGATATCTTTACAGAAAGTTTAGAAAGGCAATGCCAGAGAGTGATGCTACGTATTCCAGTTGGTAAGACTTTGGTATATGATAGCACAGATTGTCCTTGATGCTTATTGTATGATATGAATATGATCTTACCGGTGATCGTGATACAGTCATATTCGGTTGCTTCTTTTAGTATACTTTCATTTGATGATAACACTTGTTTATGATTCTTTAGTTGCCTTACATACACAGTACATTCTTTCGTACTGACGTCCCTTTTGCCGGGGACGCCGTATTTCATGCTGCAGGTTTAGATAGACAGTTTAACGGACCTTTGTAGTAGATAGTTGATCAGTAAGGCTCCATGTTATTCGGAGTGCAACCGCTTCTAGCAGTCTTATGTTTTGATCATGTATTTAGACTATCATGGGTCGACCAAGTGATGTTGTCATATGTTCTTAGAGATTCTTATACATATATGGATATATGTGATGTCAGGCCCCGAACATGGGCCTGGGCATAACACAACACTCGGTTTCAGACTACATGTGACCGAGCGAACCACGTGGCTTGCCGAATCATCATAGGATATGAACTGATACAGAATATAAGTTAAAACATGAATAATCTTGAATAAAACGTGTGACATCATAATAATACTAAAAATATTGTTTAAAGCATAAGTGCAAAAATAGTCTGAAAATATGATAGTGTAGCCCACCGGGCTGACATAATTGAATACCCAACGTGACATATTGACAAGTCTATGAAACCTCTGACATGAGTCTGAAATACTGAACTATTGTTGGGACAAGGCCTCTAATATACCTAACTATCTAACATAACATGACTACTGAAAATAAAGACAACGCCCCAAAGTAAGTAAAGCTCACCAAATAGTTGATGCAATGAAGTCCTGATGAATAGATACATCGTCCTGTAAATCAATGCCTGCATTGTGAAATGCAGGCCCCAGGAAAAAGGGACATAAGTACACTGGAATTGTACTTGTATGTAAAGCAACTGAATGAAAGAATAGTAAGTGGGGTGCTCGGGGAATGGGCAACCCAAATCAATAACATGGATACATGAAATAATAAGAAACTAAAACTGTAACTGCAAACTATAACTAAAATTGTAACTGTAAGTTGAAACATGGACATGATCATGATCTAGCATGATAAACTTGTAACATGAGTACATCATTTTAAGTGGGAGAGCTTTAGTATTACTGATAACATAAAATCAGCAGGTGAGCATGTGAAGTTTAGTCTCTGGCCCGACCAGCAAAGCAATCCCATACCTTGCCGAGGCGTGAGACATGAACATGACATGAATGGATCCAATCAATAAACATGAACGAACCCTCCTAACTGGGCGAAGTGATCCTTATCCTACGCTGGCATATGTAACGACCCGTTCAGTCGTTATGTGCATTTGGACCCTTTTACCCTCGTTGACCCTTCCCCTAGCCCCGTTAGAGTGTTTTTGACTTACAGGGATAGACGACACGGTTTTGATAGGATTTGAGAAAGTTAGAACCTTAAAGTGAAAAGATTTTGACCAATAGTTGACTTTTGGGTAAACTGACCTTTTTGGGAATTTCATCAATTCCATGAGGTCCGGAGGGTCTATTATGACTTGGTGGAATGTTTGGTCCGGTTCCTAAGGCTTTTGGGAGAGTTTTGTACCTTTGGTTGGAAACTTGATTTTGGCCTTTTGGGGTTGATCGTGTCGAGGTGAACTCCGTTGGGAACTATAAGGCCACGGTTGAGTTCGTAGCACATTTTTACATGTGTCTGCATGCCTGGTTTGTATTCGGGAGATCTCGGATAGATGTCGGGATTTTGGGCGAAACTTGGTGATCTAGTGTCCCGCTCCTCCGGGAGTGTCTCCGCCTCTGCGGGTCCACCCAAGAAAGACTTGGCCCGTAGATGGGGGGAATGAGTCATTTAATGAGATCCGCTCACGGCAAGGTTATCCGTATGACAGGATCGCATAAGTGGGTCCTTGACGCGAAAGCGGGGACCGCTGAACAGATTCCTCTTTTATTTCCCAATTTAAACCATTCTTCTCTCATTCACCAAATTGAAACCCTAAAGAGTTCTAGAGGCGATTTGAAGAGCATTTACAGTTGAATCATCTTTGAGTAGTTCCCTTGACCTCAATTTATGTTTATTTATTGTCTAAGTTGGAGTTTATGATGAATTAAAAGGGTAAATTGGAAAGTAAGTTGTAAACTCTAAGTTGTCATCTTGAATTCTTATGCTTTGGAATTGGGTTTTTGTTGATAAATCTTGTTAAATCTAGTCATGAAATACTTGGAATACTAGTTACTAAGTTGAATCTATTTAAATTTCATGGATTATGATTATGGGAAAGTTAGGGTTTCCTTCTAAATTGGAAGGTTTTTTATTAAAGATTGAAATTGAAGATTGATTGGGTTTAATTAGCCATTGAGGGTTATTATTGGACTTCCTAAGTGTGGATTAACCGATTTTTACTCAAAATTCCTATTTTGCCCTTGTGGGCTCGGTTTTCCTCTTTAAAAGGGTTGTTTTCTATTCGATTAGTATTGTACATATATGGGTATCGTTAGCCTCCATTTCCAATATAGAATATGTTATTGAATAGGCTTCGATCGTTCAGAAGCTTTCCGAAAGGGAAAGGCACGTGTTGGATAGTTCATGGCACCCGCTCGGCATCGAGATCGGTTGCAGTTTACCTTTCGATTAGACTCTAATTAGTGAAGAATATTTAGGAGTTCTATATTGATGGGGAAAGCATTCTAGGCCTTGGGGTATGGAGTTGGAATGGAATTCTATTAGGTTGGTTGTTGTTTTTTGTGGGCTTGTCGCCTTGTTGCTGTGATTGGGCTTGTCGCCTCATTTGCTATGTTGAGACTTGTGTCTGCATTCATCTCTCTTTCTTTATGTCACTTATCATCTGTCACGACCCAAGCAGCTGTGAGTGGCACCCACACAAATCCCCTAGTGGGCGAACCAATCCCCTTAACCAATCATCATTTAATTAATCAATTTTAACACATTCAAGGATATAATGATAATAATAATCTCCAAACTGTCTAGTCATGCCATAAATAAATAAAGGTGCGGAAGTCCTAACAATTACAACCCCAAAATCTGAAAGTCATCATACAAGGACTCTAAAACATAACTGTCTAAAGAATGAACAACTGTCTGAAATAATAATAAATGTCTGAAATGAAATAAATATCCAAATAAGAAAGATCTTCAGGCGGCCTGGCATGGACAAGATCTCACCCTCAAATATGTCGAAAATCGGCCTCACGCTAAATATAAAGTCCGGTGATGTCGTCGATCACAATCGCACTCAAAGAATGCAAGAAGGTAGTTTCGAAAAGATAAACACTACGTACCCGTAGATATCATAGGCTGACTAGGATTAGTATCATGAATACAATCACAAAACCAATAGAATATATAGATCGGCACAACAACACATAACAATATGAAACTATCAATAAGAATCATCCAACACCGAAATAAGATAAGCCCACACAATCAGTAAAAGTAACTCAACCCATGTCATTACCAACATAGCCGTAACTCACGAATTATCTCAACTCTATCACACATCCGTACACACACGCTAAATGGTATTATTTGCCTAAATATCCATGACCTGCCGGGGACCCATGGTGTCCATGTACCACTCGCTCCGGAACTGACCTCGGATCACGAGCCCATAACTAGGCCACATCCTCCCCCCCCTCCCCCGTCAAATGTGCCTTTTCATATTTATATTGCCTTTCTCATCACAATGTATTTCCATTCCACAATCAATTTGGAATGTGAACAATCAATGCATCAATATCAAAGAACATAAGTCACCATGCCACAAGTCATATCAAGACTCAAGAATCAATTTATCAAAATCATGAACAAGGGTGTTACACCTCGGAAATTTCCCCTTAGTGTACAGCGAATAGACTAACGAGGGGTATGATGTATACGAGGTTTGGACAAGTAAGAAATAGTATTTGATGGTCCTAATTAAGATTTCCAAAGACATTCGAGTTAAGGAAAGAAAGTTGTTAAGGAAAGCGAGTTATAAGTGGAGTGTGTCTTATACATGCATTTACGCAGTATTGAGTTAATGATGTTTTAACGAGGCTTTGAGGAAGAGTTATAATGTCCCCTAGATTGGTATTGAAGTGTTGAACAAGTGTTAAGAAGGTTCCATAAGGATCGGAGATCAAACGAGTCGATGAGAACAAGTCTCGAAAATCAGCAATATACGCCGTACATACCGGCCGTATAAAATCGACGCCGACCGTATGTCCACCGTAGATTCAGCCTGTAAGGGTATGCTTCATCGGACCAAATATACTGGGCCCAAACATACGTGCCAAGAAAAAATACATGACCGTATGTTGGTCCGTATATCTTGGGCGGGGGCTCGAACTCAAATAATATGCGGACCTCTCCTTCATTTCAATTCATTTCATTTTTCATCTCCACCATTCAAGAAACCTCTAGAACATTTCCATACACTTCAACCACAAGAATTCAAAGGAAATTGATGATCAACTTCATCAAACCAACAAGAATCAAGAGTGTGAAACCCATTAAAGTCATCTAAACCAAGAAATCCCAAGAAAGGTGAAATAGGGTTTTGGTGCAAGAAGTGTATTACCATTCAAGGCTTATTCCTCCATCATCTAAGGTGAGTTTCATGACTTTTCCATGTTGTTTAGAGTATTGGTAGGTTGAAACACTTGGGTTGTAGAAGAGTATAGGAAATGGGTCATAAATGTGTGAATAGTATCCTTGTTGAGCAGGTTGATCGAATCATGAAAACGGATATGTCGAGATTACAAATACATTATAAATGACATTTAGAATATGGGGATAAGTATTGTATGTGAAAGAACGCGATAATGGACTTTTGGTCATGAATATGGAGAATTGGAGCGAAATGTGAAATGTGTGGGCAATGTAATCAAACGATGCTTATTGTTTACGATATTGTGATTGTTATTATGAATGTTGAGTTGATATGAATACAAGAGGAAAGAGCATAAACAAAGGAAATGCCGCCAATTTTCTCTAGCTTTAGTTAGCTCGTTCTCTATAATTGTATAGCTAATGTCAATACGAATTCCTCAAGGTATAAACGAGCGCAATAAAGGAGAACGAGCAAGCGATAGAATAGTTAAACGACAAAGGTATGCGAGGCTAGTCCTTTCTTTCTAAGGCATGAATCTTATGGCATGAATTCCCTCTTTCTCATGAATGTCCTATATTCTAGAAAACTATGAGTCCTTGTTCATGAAATATACGAGATAAGAGATATGCTACAAGTATGATAATGATAATGACATGCTTTAAGTCTAAAGATTCTAGCGTCCATGATATAATGTTCCTATAAAGCTAAAGATGTCATATGTAACCCATCGATGTTGATGACAAAAT
>NC_081344.1:31371797-31378846 GCF_029784015.1 Lycium ferocissimum
TTAGTCGTTTGATCGATTTTACATCACTCTGATCCTTTGATTATATCCGATAATTTGTATGCATGAATGGCCCTCTCGACATATTTGTATGAATATTCCCTCACGGCATGTTTGTATGAATATGGCCCTTACGGCATGTTTGTATGAATATGGCCCTTACGGCATGTTTGTATGAATATGGCCCTCACGGAAAATAAGAAGATATGAATGACCCTTTTGGTGACAAAAAAGAAATATGCAGATGGCCCTCACGGCAGATAAGAAAATATGAATGACCCTCATGGTAACAAGAAAAAATATGCAATGGCCCTCATGACAAATAAGCAAATATGATGGACCTCATGGCAACAAGAAAGAATATGCAATGGCCCTCATGGCAAATAAGAAAATATGAATGGCCCTCACAGCAACAAGAAAATATATGCAATGGCCCTCATGGCAAATAAGAAAATATGAATGGCCCTCACGGCAACAAGAAAAAATATGCAATGGCCCTCATGGCAACAAGAAAGAATATGCAATGGCCCTCATGGCAAATAAAAAATATGAATGGTCCTCATGGAAACAAGAAAAATATGCAGTGGTCCTTATGGCAAATAAGAAAATATGGTGGCCCTCATGGCGACAGTAAAAAATATGCAATGGCCCTCATGGAAAATAAGAAAATATAAATGGCCCTCATGGCAAATAGGAAAATATGATGCAATGACAGATATGACCCCTTCGGCTAAATCGTCTTTCTTTCGTCCTTTATGCCGGCTGTGACTCTCGTGGTCCAATATGCCGTATTGCTTTGCGGTGACCCTCTCAGTCAGATATATGCCCTTACGGCGTTTACGTCCTTCATTAGCCCTAGTGGCTAGACGTTTACCCTTGGGGCATTTAAATCTTTTATAGCCTTTGTGGCTAGATGTTTGCCCTTGTGGCATTCAAATCCTTTATAGCCCTCGTGGCTAGACGTTTGCCTTTGTGGCATCCAAATCCATTGTTAGCCCTTCCAGCTTGCTATTTTCAAAAACCCGATCTTCGATAGTGGCCCCAACTCTTCTGGTGAACCATTTTACCTATGCATGAAACAAGGTTAGAGAAATGGATTGTCCTCCTGACCACCTGGGAACCTGCATAAAAAAAGGGTTAGTTCCCTATGAAAGTTGATTCGTCTTGCCGGTGCTGCCGCATCTTTTGTTTTCCTGGACTCAAACCCCTTGGATTCGATATTTGAAAGATGAATTTATTTTCGTTATGTAGAAAAAATCATTTTATGAAAAAATTAGTACGGGGTCATCTACTTATGAGAAATATAAATGGGTTGTTTTAAAAGATGAAAATTAGTTGTCATGACATGTGCTTTCGAATGAGAAGCAGTCTTTCTCTATTGCTTGCTGGCTGAGGCTCCCTTATTTCCTTGTGCGAAATTTTTGAGACACTCTCAAAAATTCTGCCCCAGTTTAAATCTATCGGATGAACTCTCGTGCCGAATATTCTAAGATGTAGGAAATTTTCAGGTTTCTTAAAAATTTCTGCCCCTATTTAAAGTGTTGAAAAGGTGGCGATCTTTTTATCCCTCTTGAAGTCTTATCTCTGAGGCTTCCTAGGGATCTCTTGGGTTTTTATTTTGGTGCGACCATGTTATAGCCCGTGTTTTGTACATTCGGATAATTCGGGATAATTGCAAGAAGTTAAAGGCAAGACCATTTCAAAATTGTTTTAGTAGACAAGTTGTTGGTGAATATTAATTATGACTATTATTAATGTGAAAATATTGAGAAAGGCCAAGGGTAAAAAGGGAAATTCGCAAAATGGCCCGTGGTAATATCATGGGAGTCTATGGGTAAAATGGTAATTTCACGTGTTCAAGAAAATTCTTAAAAATCCCAAGTTGGCCGTGTGGCATGTGTGGCATATGTCCACATTTCTATTAATTAGCGGGGGCTAATTACAATTATAAGGACATATGGACCAAAGCTTACAAAGGAAGTCATTTAGTCTTCTTATTCATTTTTAAGAAAATTCAAGAAAATGGAAGAGTTTTCTAGAGAAGGAAAGAAAGGGATCATGTGGCCATACTTTTATTTTGAGGACTTATTTATAAATATGGAAAATTGGTGGAAGACATATATATATATATATATATATATATATATATATATATATATATATATATATATATATATATATATATATATATATATAGGGTCATCTTAATTCAAGAAATGGGAGAACGAAAGAAAAAAAAAAAAGAAGAAGAAGAGAGGAATATAGTGGGTTCGGCCATGGTTCCAAAATGGGAGCCATGGAAGATGATCAAAATAAATTATTTTCTTCCACTTTTCCTACCTAACAAGGTCCTCAACAACATGGAGTGGTTGTTGGAACAAGCAAAGCATTTGTTGTGCAAGTTTGGAGCCTAGTCAAGTAAGAAGAAGTAAAAAGGTATGTATTCAATCTTCTTTCACATGTTTTGATAGTTATAGTATTGTAGTATGTAGGGATGGAAATCACGAAAAATATGGAAGGCGTAGAAGTGTGGCCGTGAATCCATGGTGCTGGCCGTGTGTGTGTGTTGTTGCATGAAACAATGATGAACTAATTTTATGCAGTAAGTTGGTTGTTGTAATGTATAGAAATGGATGCGAATTCATGGAAATATGTATGTAGTGTCATGGTCGAAAATGATGATGTTTTGATAAGTTACTACGAATTGATTTCATTTGACATTCTAGTTGATGTTGTTGTGGATTCTATGATGAAAAATGAAGGTTTGATAACTTGGGAGAAAAATTGAGGTTGTGGCCGTGTGTTGTGCGCTTAGCCGTGAGTGTGTGGTGTGTATGCACGGCCGTGTATAATTGTTGTTACGGTGTGGATTCTATGTTGCTAATAAAAGCTTAATGATCTTAATGAAGTCATAGTAGTTGGAGACTTGTTTTAGAGGTTTATGTAAATTGAATTGAATATAAATGGAATGTTATTGGTTTTGTTATTGGTGGTTTGGCCGGTTGAATTCCGGATTGTTGTTGATTAAAATCGCTGTTGAACTTGGTGGGATGGAGTATTTACGGGGGGAAATGTCTTCGAAATTTTAGGCAAGTGTTACCTTAAGATTCAACTTCTAAATGCTCTAATTGACGATTGGTAAATGTGACCAAATTGTAGATTTTGGCGAACTTGGAACCGGAATTTGGAGTAGCGTAAGAGGCGGAAAAGGTATGCAAGGTTTCACCTTCCTTCTTGGCATGTTCTTAGACGTAGTAGGTTTGGACACGGGCCTCGGACAATTCTTCCCTAGAAATCCGAGATTGAAATTAACCCTTTTTCATTCAATAGAATTGAATTAAAATTTCGCATAAAATGTTGGAAAGTTACCTAAACACCTAGAACTCGCATAAATAGGACCTGACTACCTTAAAACTCTCAGAAGTGACGTCTTGAAATGTAACATATCTAAATTGTGTACGCCACCTCATTTGACTCGAGGTGGGCCCACTGTTCCCGAATTTTCTCTATTGCTCCGTTATCAAACGATAAGTGTTGTAACTATTCTAATGAGAATATTTCTATGATGATAATGATAACGATGATGTAAGGAAAGAGGATATGTCTATGATAAGTATGACAAGAATGATTCCATGACTAAGAGCCTTAAGTCAAGAATCCAATGCGAGTATGAAAGTGTTTAACTAGTTCTTGATCTTTAATTCTACTCCTTAGTTATGATACTATTTTCTAAAGATTTCAAAGCATACAAATTAACGTTTATGATGTCCATGATTTCATTCCATGTTTTCTTTTAATATTACTTTTCGTGATAGTCTCGTCTTATGATAATCGTTCCTCCAAGTGCGAGACACGATGACCACAGTTTACTCCATAAACGAAATCGGAGGTTTCCGACCATATGTCACTCCGACGGATACATGATTTTCTTTGGGCTCTCATGCGCATGTATATATGAGAGATATGTATATGTATATGGGGGGGGGAAGGATGGACATAATGGGAATGGGAAGGGGAAACATGTTTCATTGCCACACGGTCACTGGTTTATCATCCCTGACGGATTTACGAAGGAAAGGAGTATTTCGGCGCAACGTGGGCGAGCCGACGTTCGGTGCTATGACACTACATGATATACTATGACTTGATATGATATAACACGATATGATATGATATGATACGATACTATATGTTAAGACATGATATGACATAAGTTCTATTTTCTACGTCTATGAAAAGAAATGTTTTTTTTTTCTAAAAAGGAAAGACAACGTGCACGTACGGTATCCAAACCAAAAAGGCATTCACATGTACAAAGTATCCTCTTATCTCATCACATGTTCTATGATCCCATGGTATTGTTGTTCATACCTATGTTCCCGTTTATATTATTTTTCATGCCTTACATACTCGGTGAGATATTGCTCGTGCCGACCCTTCTTCGGGGTCGCGTTTCGTGCCGCGTGTGCACACTCCCGGACAAGTAAGAGCTATTGCAGAAGACGTTCGGCAAGTTGGTAGACTCCATTTGTACCGGAGGCCGCCGAGTCGATTATATGTCTTTGTGCTTTGTTCGGTTAGAGACTTTGCGACGAGTCGTGAGTCTAGAGTGTCGCCGAGAGCGGGTCCATTAGCTAATATATGTTTTTATTACGCATTATGTTACGAGTCCTTACGCTTACGAAGCCGTGTTTAAATTGAGAAACGACAAAAGAAATTTTGAAAATTTTACTATGTATTTTACCTTTATTTGATTTAAGCACCCAAAGAGAATATGTGAGTAATAACAACAATGGTTCGCCGGCTCCGAATATGGGTCGGTGCCCATCACACTGGTAAGATCGTGGTGTGACGGACTGCTTCAAAGAGCGTCTACGTATCCCGTCGTTGGTAAAGAATCGGAGTCGAACGTAGTTTGGAATTAGTAAATGAGTTTTGGTTTTTCTAATAATGCGATCGGGTCCCAAATGGACTGCCTACGTATCCCACTGTGGGGAAGTCGGGTCATTGTGTAGTTCATATTGTAACAATTGTTTGGGTTTTTTCTATTTATTACAGACGATTACAAGTAAATAAAAATAACGATTACAAGGAAAGATACTATTAGAATTGAAAAGCCTTCACGCGTAGTAGCATTTGATTGCGTCTGAGTTTATTGGTTTGGGCCACTCCTGCCCATCCATTTAACGCAAGAATCGCTCCTCCGAAGAGTACTTTGCGGACCACGTAGGCCTTATCAGGTGGGGGAAAATTTTCCTTTGTATTCGTCCTGGTGCGGGAAAATTCTTTTGAGCATCATTTGCTCGATTTGAAAAAATCGAGTCCTGACTCGTTTGTTGAAGGCTCTCGCCATCCTTTATCGGTATAGTTAGCCATGGCATACGGCAACCATCCTCTTCTCATTGATTAAATTCAGTTGCTCGTATCGAGCTCGGGCCCATTCTGCATTGTCCAATTTCGCTTCTTGAATGATTTTTAGTGATGGTATCTCAACCTAGGTCGGTATGACTACTTCCGTACCATAAACCAGTAAATAGGGTATTGCCTTTCTGTGAAGTCTGTGCCCTAGTACGGTATCCCAATAAAGCATATGGCAATTGTTCATGCCATCCTTTGTAGTTATCCGTCATCTTTCTTAATATCCTCTTGATATTCTTGTTGGCTGCCTCCACGGCTCCATTTATCTGTGGCCGGTAGGCTGTTGAGTTCCGATGTGCAATCTTGCATTGCTCACAAATGTCCTTCAACAAGTGGCTATTCAGATTCACTCCATTGTCAGTTATGATGGACTCAGGTATGCCGAATCGGCATATGATGCTGCTCTTCACAAAGTCAGCCACCACTTTCTTTGTCACTGATTTATGTGATGTTGCTTCTACCCACTTAGTGAAGTAATCAATGACTACTAGAGTGAATCAATGCCTATTTAAAGCGGCGGGTTCGATGGGTCCAATGACATCCATACCCCAAGGGACGAAGTGGCCACGTCGAACTCATTGAGCTCGAGCCCACTCGACGGGACATTGATTAAATCGCCGTCAATTTGACATTGATGGCACTTTTGCACAAACTTGCAGCAATCATTTTCCATTGTCATCCAGTATTATCCATCTCGTAGGATTTTCTTGGCTAGCACGAATTCGTTCATATGGGGTCCACAAGTCCTCGCATGTACTTTTTCTAAGAGTTTTGTGGCTATAATAGCGTCCACGCACCGGATTAAACCTAAATCTGGCATCCGTTTGTACAACACTTCTTTGTTTATAAAGAAACCATTGGCCATCCTCCAGATGGTTTTCTTTTGTCCACTCGCGATGCCCTCGGGATATTCTCGTTTCTCCAAATACATTTTGATGTCATTGTACCATGGTTTATCAGTTGGCTCCGTTTCCACGTGGGAACAATAGGCATGTTCTTCTTTCAGACTTATCACCAGCGGGTCAATGTGATTGCTTTCGGGTGCTGGATCATTGATGCTATCTTGGCCAATGCATCAAGAACCGTTCTGAGCTCTTGGGGTGTGTCGGAACTCAATTTTTCTAAATTTCTTGCACAACCTTTGTGCCAAGTTTACATATGGCAGGATCTTATCATTTTTGGCAGCCCATTCACCTTGTACTTAGTGGATCAGCAAGTCGGAATCTCCGATGACTAGTAATTTATTTATATCTATGTCCAGTGCCATCCTGAGGGCTAGAATGCAAGCTTCGTATTCGGCCATGTTGTTGGTATAACAGAATTTGAGCTTCGCGGCTATTGGGTAGTGTTGCCCACTTTCTCGATATCGACCGCTCCATTCCGTAAACCTTATAATTGATCGCTCCGTCGAAGAACAATCAGAACTCCGTGTATGGTTCCACCATTTCCTCTTTCTATGGCTAGTACCCTTTTCGTTTGGGAAGCGAGTGTGAAGGGGTTCAAGATCTTCGTCCACTGGACTTTTAGCTAGCAGGTCAGTCAAGGCTTGCCATTTAATGGCCTTTTGTACTATGTACACAATGTCAAATTCACTTAATAGCATTTGCCATTTGGCCAATTTCTCACGGGTATAG
>NC_081344.1:31378946-31402802 GCF_029784015.1 Lycium ferocissimum
ACATGATGATCATGACTACTCCATAATGGAATCAGGGGTTCTCGACCTTACGTCACCCTGATAGAGTTGTAGCTTTTACTTGAGTTCTTATGCATGCTTTTATGATAAGTATATATGCATGATTACACCGTGCCTAGATAGCCAGGGATGACACCACTAAGGCGGGCGGCTTATGATAACACCGTGCCTATTTAGCCGGACATGACACCACTAGTGGGCGGCGTGACATAATTGCCCCGGACGTGGGAGGCCCGGATGCGGGCAAATGATGTTATTGATTCAGACAGATTATGTATGTCTATGTGATATGTTGAAAGGTAAAAGTTAGCATGCATGATTCCGTCTCAAGAGGCAAGCAGTTTCAGTTATTCTTTCTTCTTATGCTTTTTATATTCATTTATTATGTTATCATATATGCCTTACATACTCAGTACATTGTTCGTACTGACATCATTTTCTTCATGGACGCTGTGTTCATGCCCACATGTAGATAGGGAGACGGAGCGGTGCTTGAGCTTACTCAGCAGGTTTATAGGAGCACTCCACTACTCCGGAGGTGCAGTTTTTGATATGTTATTTTGTATTCATATTTGGATATGACGGGGTCCTGTCCCGTCCTTATGTCTCAGTACTCTAGTAGAGGCTCGTAGATACGTATGTGTGGGGTAGTAGTTGTCTCATGGATACATCAGTGTATATTTTTGTATATCATTTTTTTGTAGCCGTGAGGGCTTATGTGTATATATGTATTGCATTGGAGGTTGTGTATATTCAGGATGGATAATGAGTGGTGCTCAGTAGTCAGCTCCAGGTACCCGTCATAGCCCCTAGTCGTGAATTGTCTGCTAAGTTTTCAAAACGTGGATTTTGGCTGAATTTCATGACTTTTACCGAATATTATTTCGAGTTATAAAAATCTTGTTGATACTCAGAAGATTGAAGCTGTAAAGACTTGGCCGAGGCCTACAACACCTACAAAAGTCCTTAGCTTTTTGGGATTAGTAGGTTACTATAGAAGATTTGTGGAAGGATTTTCCTCTATCTCAGCACCATTGACGAAGTTAACTCGTTTTATCCTCAAAATTTCAATGGACTGATGCGTGTGAACGTAGTTTCCAAGAATTGAAAGATAGATTGACCTCGGCCCCAGTCTTGACACTTCCAGTATAAAGCTATGTTGTTTATTGTGATGCCTCCGGTGTCGGATTGGGGACGTGTGTGATGCGGCACGGGAAGGTTATAGCCTATGCTTCTAGAAAACTTCCTCTTCCCATGAGAAGAATTACCTAACTCATGATCTTAACATTGGCAAACTCCATTCATGTACCCGAAGAGATGGAGACATTATTTGTATGGCGTACATGTTGATATTTATACAGATCATAAAAGTCTCCAGTATATTTTCAAGAAGAAGGAGTTGAACCTACGGCAGAGGTGATGGTTAGAATTGTTGAAGGACTATGCGTGAGTATTTTATATCACCGCGGAAAGCAAATATGGTGGCTCTGCTCTCAGTCGTAAATCTATGGGCAGCCTATGTGATGTTCAATTGGAGAAAGAAGAAATAATCCGTGAGCTTCACCAGCTAGCTAGCCTCGAAATTCGTCTAATTGATTCAGGCGATGCAGGAGTTGGTATTCATAACCCAGTTGTTTCATTCTTAGACACAGAAGTGAAAAGGCACCAATATGAAGATTCCCAGTTGAGTCATCATAGAGATACATTTCTTGAGAAAGAAAAGTCACCATTTGAAGTTTCGGCAGATGGAGTTCTCAAGTACCGAGGCAGGCTATGTGTTCCAAATGTTACAGGACTACGTCGTCAAATTTTAGAAGAAGCTCATTACTTCCGTTATTCTATTTACCCAGGAGCGATAAAGATGTACTATGATTTTAAACTAATGTATTGGTGGGATGGAATGAAAAAGGATATCGCAGAGTTTGTGGCTCAGTGCCCAAATTGCCAATAAGTAAAAATTGAGCATCAGAAGCCAGGAGGATTGTTGCAAGCTATGAAGATCCCAACTTGAAAATGGGAAGTGATTAACATGGATTTTATTGTAGTTTTGCCTTGTTCTCAGAGTAAATATGACTCCATATGGGTGATCGTGGACGTTTTTACAAAATCAGCTCATTTTCTTCCCAATAGACTACGTATTCCATGTGTTATCAAGGTTGTATCTTTCCAGATAGTGCGACTCCATGGTGTCCCTATGTATATTATCACGGATAGAGGGGTTGTTTACTCCTAAATTCGGAAGTCTTTCCAAGAAGGTTTGGGAACTCGTAAGACTCGGCCTAATTTCATCCACGGACCGGGGACAAATAACGCCTATTCGTCCTTGGAAGACATGTTGCGGGCATGTATATTAGACTTCGGAGGGAATTGGGATGAGCATTTTCCACTTATCGAATTTGCCTATGATAATAGTTATCATTCCAGCATTTAGATGGCTCCGTATAAAGCTCTATATCGGAAATGCGTCTCCAATTACGTGTTTGAAGTACGAGAGGTAATATTAATAGGTCCCGGAGTTGATTCAACAAGCGATGGAAAAGATCAAGGTTATCCGAGATCGGTTATTGACGAAGCAAAGTCACCGTGTAATCTTATGCGGACAACGTCGACGAGACTTAGAATTCCAAGTTATTGATTGGGTGTTCTTAAAAGTGTCACCAATGAAAGGCATAATGAAATTAATCAAGAAAGGCAAGCTTAGTCCACGATATATTGGACCTTATAAGATTGTACGCAAGGTGGGCCAAGTGGCTTATGAGCTGAACTTACCTTTAGAACTTAAGCCAGTTCACCCAGTTTGTCATGTGTCGATGCTCCGTAAATGTGTCAGAGACCCTTTAAGTCGTACTGGCGATGACGTTCCAAGATTTATGATTATGTTGGCTTAAAAGAGGTACTTTTGCAAAATTCTTGGATATTGGGTAAAAGTGCGGAAACTGTTGACAAAAAGGTAGCCTCGATTTAAGGTTTTGTGGAGAAACAATAACCGAGAGGAAATGACTTGGGAAGCGGAAGAAGATATGAAGTCCAAATACCCGTATTTATTTCCTTCCCCAGAAGAGGTTCAAGATGAGGCACCATTGGCATAAGGTATGAAATGTTTTCTTTTTTATGCTTTTGGTCGTGTGTGGCCATATTTTCTTGGCATCATTTTGTAGCCCTGTGAGGCAATGTTATTATAGGTTGTTGTGGCAGGACGGCGAAAGGCCATATTACAAGGGAAACACTAGCAAAAATTTTGTAGGACCCCCGAGAATTCAACATTCGGGGACAAATGTTCTCAAGGGGGAGAGAATGTTACACCTCTCGTTTACGGCTCCCTAGTTGAGTATGCCTTGAAATGGAGATTTGTACTCGAGTATTGAGATGCTAAGTATTTTACCATATGTATGGAGGTACTAGCAGGTATTCCAGGTATATTACAGGAATAGAAGTTGAACGGATTGAACCGACGCGGGCTGAATAGATTCAAGGAAGTCTGCAGACACCAGACAGTATCGACGAACCGTCGATCATGTCAATGGACCGTCACTATGTTTTGAAAATCCTGATCTACGAAGGCATCGATGAGATACGTCGACGGGCCATCGATCTCCGCCATCAATAGGACTGCAACTTCGATCTACGGGGAGCGAGTCGAACGGAGCAAGTCGGCGGATCGTCGACCCGCTCGTCGAACCGCTTCTATGGAACTTTCCAGTTTCAGCTATAAATAGACGAGTTGAGCTCCAAATTGTCAGATTTCAGCCTCTCTCTATTCCTTGAAGGTTCTAGAAAAATTCTCTCATCATATCATCATATATCCAAGGGAAATCAAGGAGTAAACACCAAGAATTAGTAGAATCGAGTGCAAGGATACTCTCTAGGGTTTGTGGAAACCAAGAATCCCTTTGGTGTTGAAATAGGGTTTTCTCCAAGTGAAGTAGTTTCATTCAAAGTCCATTCCTACATCATCAAAGGTAAGTTTTATGTTCAATTCATGTTATTAAGAATATTGAGAGGTTAAAAGACTTGGATTATGGAAGGGAGGAGAATATGGAGTACAAACTTGTGGTGAATGATATTAAGGAGTATTTTATGAGGATGAACATGATATTGTAATATAGGTATGGTTATGGATGATCTTGAAGGTGGATTTAAGAGGTAAACAATGTTTAACTTAAAGAATCTATTGATTATGTTATCATGAGTGTTCTTATTGATGTTTGAGGGTTACCTTATTTCATGGAAGAAGTTGTCGAAACAAAGGAAGTGTCGCCAAATTTTCATTAACTCCGAGTTGCTTTAGCTTAAGCTTAAGTATTTTTCCGGTTGTCTAATTTTAGTATAAATTCTCGTGATGGTAGTACCGCGAACTCGAAAGGCGAGCACAGTAGGCAATAGAGTCGAAAAGACATAAAGGTATGTGAGGCTAGTCCTTTTTTTTCTAAGGCATGATCCTTATAATATGACTTCCTTTATCCTTCCATAACTCTTTTATATTAAGTAAACTATAAGTCGATGATTATCAAGAGCTCTTTATGAGATAAAAATAAGAGATGTGTTATGAATATGGCAATGATGATGGTGAATCTAAGTCTAGAGACTCCAAAGCTTATGATATGATAGTCTTATGAATCTAATGATTCCTTGATGTTATTCACTGTTGTTGGACTCACCTTATGACGCTTGTTCCTTCAAGGTGGGACATCATGATCATGACTACTCCATAATGGAATCGGGGGTTCTCGACCTTATGTCAACCTGATCTAGTCTTAGATTTTACTTGAGTTCTTATGCATGCTTTATGATAAGTATATATGCATGATTACACCGTGCCTAGATGGCCGGGCATGACACCGCTAAGGTGAGCGGCTTATGATAACACCGTGCCTATTTGGCCGGACATGACACCACTAGTGGGCGGCGTGACATGATTACCCCGGACGCAGGAGTCCCGGACGTGGGCTAATGATGTTATTGATTCAGACAGATTATGTATGTATATGTGATATGTTGAAAGGTAAAAGTGAGCATGCATGATTCTGCCTCAAGAGGCAAGCAGTTTCAGTTATTCTTTCTTCTTATGCTTTCTATGTTCCCTTATTATGTTGTAATATATGCCTTACATACTCCGTATATTGTTCATACTTGACATCCTTTTCTTTATGGACGCCGTGTGTTCATGCCCGCGGGTAGACGGAGAGACGGAGCGTACGCTTAGGGAGCTTACTCGAGCGGGTTTACAGGAGCACTCCACTACTCCGGAGGTGCAGTTTTTGATATGTTACTTTGTATTCATATTCGGATATAACGGGGTCCTGTCCCGTCCTTATGTCTCAGTACTCTAGTAGAGGCTCGTAAATACGTATGTGTGGGGTAGTAGTTGTCTCATGGATACATCAGTGTATATTTTTGTGTATCATTTTTTGCAGCCATGAGGGCTTATGTATATATATGTATTGCCTTGGAGGTTGTGTATGTCTAGGATGGATAATGAGTGGTGCTCGGTAGTCAGCTCCGGATACCAGTCATAGCCCCTAGTCGGGTCATGACACGGATCCAGGTATGGATGCGGGTGCGGGGATTCGGCTAAGAAAATTCAAAATTATAAAAATAGTTCTATAAAGAACACGACCCCTTGAATTCTAGGTTTTTCTCTGTTTGGCCTGAAGCATGAAGCAATGAATATGAGATAAAAGGACTATAATATTTAAGGTATGCCATTTCCCATGTCATAAATATGTTTTATCTTTCATTTTGAGAAAGCAAAATCTCAATTTACCCCCCAAATTTGTCCATGGACTCCGGTCAAAGTATCTGAAGTTGGTTGACCGTATCCGAGACGTATCCCACACCCGTCCCATGTCGAGACGGGTGCGGCATCAAAAACGAAGAGATCGCGTAACTTAGATCCATATTGCATCACATAGAAAACTTCCTCTTCCCTAACCAAAAGTTTCTCATAGAAAGATTTAACATGGAAAACTCCATTAGTCCCCAAACCCCACCACAAAGCATCAGGGTTATCAACTGAATTAACTTGCCTACGTAGAAGAGAAAACAATCTTTGAAACTTAGTCACCTCCCAATCGTGGAAGTCCCTTCTAAATCTCAAATCCCAAAAATTCTCTCCACCTTGTATCTCCCCTAATTTGTTAGACCGGCAAGTCTCCTTGGCATGATATTCTGAACAAGCTCTGAAAATCAATTTTTAGTAAGTTATCCCCACACCACTTATATCCCCAAAAATTCACTCTCCTTCTATTTCCTACCATGAATGAGATATTTCCGCTAAAATCATCACATCCCTTCAATATATTCCTCCGCAACCCGCACCCAAAAGGCATAGTGACACCTTTAGTTCTCCATCCTCCTTCCATTTCCCCAGATTTACCATCACGCCTCTCCAAAAAACCTGTACCTCCATCACGAATTTGGAAAGCCATTTTCCCAGTAAAGCTTTTCTAAAAACCGCCAAATTCTTAATTACGAGACCTCCCCATTTTTGGGAGATGATACAATCTTCCACCCCACCAAGTGAAACTTCTTTGCCGCATCCACCACATCCTAAAGAAAATTTATTTGAATCTTTTCCAAATTTTTAGTGAACAAAATCCGGAGCATGAAATAAAGACATGAAATAAGTGGGAATTATCTTGGTTTAGTACTAATAAGTAATAACAAAATTAATTATTGGATTCCTTTCCCTTTTTCTATTAAGTTTGTTTCCATCAAAATTTTCGGTGTTATGTTTTTGCATGGAGTAAAAGAGGAGTCGGTGATCGTCAAGTTTTTTCAATTTTCCATTGTCCTCCCAATACATCCAGTTCCATGTGTTATCATTGGTTCTTTTTTCTCTCTTCCACATACTATTTCCTACCACTCTAAGATAATGTCAGTGGGAAATTCAGAAGGTGGTTGTGTTGTGTTTCCCATTTTCAGATAATGTTTACAATCTCAATTAGTTTATTTTAGACGTTCGTTGACACCTAATTTTTGACCTCCCATAATTTATTTTAAATACCTATAGTCCTTGGTGTAACGACCCGTTTCGTCTTATTTCTGGGAAATTCGCAACCTTGACCACTTAAAACACCTTCGGTTCGTTACACTCTTAAATATCTTTAACTTGATCGGACCAATCGTGCAAATTATGTGTAAAATATTGGATTTGCACTGCTGGGCCCAGTCAGGTCGTTATAGTGACAGTATCACCGCCCCAGCGCTTGCACAGTAGCGGCAGTGTGCTCCGTCGAAGCGGAGTTGTGTAATTTCTAACGAACGCCCCGCGGTGCCGTCTTAGCGGGCCGCTAGGACCGCCGCGCAGCGGTTGACGAGCAGTTATATCCCTATTTAAAAGCTCATTTCGAGATTTTGACCCCTTTTTTTCTCAAACCCTGATGTTCAGCCGCCACAGAGAGAAAATTCCAGCCCTAGAGACTTAAATGTTGGGAAGGTAACCTCTTTAAATCCCTTATTTCATCTTCCTTTAATTCCCTCTTTCTTCTTACACCATTTATGATTATGGTAAAGCATTAAATGAGGGTTCTTTTGCAAAATTCTTATGAGAATATTGGGTAAAAGTGGTAATGTTGACCTAGAGTAATTAGTAACTCAAGGATGGCTTAATTATTGCAAGAATTAGATTACTGGATAGTTCTAAGCCTGAATCCTTTTTATTTCTCAAATGGGTTAACTTGTAAGATGCTATTAATAGTGTATGTGAATTAGTGAGGCAAGTTTGACTTAGGTGAACCTTTATTTCCATAAAAGAGGTGAAATAGCAATAAATCAAGTATCTAGAATGATTATTTGAGAAATGAAGATTTTACCCTTATGACCCCAAATTTCCTAAATTGTTGCTTACTTGAATGTATCCATCATTCCTAGAGCTTTCGGATCTACAATTTCCCTACAAAGATAGAAGATAGAATCCAAGTGGATGTTCACGCACATGTTCAACCTTGATGCCCCGTGTATGGAGGTACTAGGGGGTATTCCAGGTATATTACAGGAATAGAAGTTGAACGGATTGAACCGACGCGGGGCCGAATAGATTCAAGGAAGTCTCAGACACCGGACAAAATCGACGAACCGTCGATCATGTCAATGGACCGTCACTATGTTTTGAAAATCCTGATCTACAGAAGCAGATCGATGAGATACGTCGACGGGCCATCGATCTCCGCCATCAATAGGACTCTGCAACTTCTGATCTACAGGAGCAGGTCAACGGAGCAAGTCGGCGGATCGTCGACCCGCTCGTCGAACCGCTTCTATGGAACTTTCCAGTTTCAGCTATAAATAGACGAGTTGAGCTCCAAATTGTCAGATTTCAGCCTCTCTCTATTCCTTGAAGGTTCTAGAAAAATTCTCTCATCATATCATCATATATCCAAGGGAAATCAAGGAGTAAACACCAAGAATTAGTAGAATCGAGTGTAAGGATACTCTAGGGTTTGTGGAAACCAAGAATCCCTTTGGTGTTGAAATAGGGTTTTCTCCAAGTGAAGTAGTTTCATTCAAAGTCCATTCCTACATCATCAAAGGTAAGTTTTATGTTCAATTCATGTTATTAAGAATATTGAGAGGTTAAAAGACTTGGATTATGGAAGGGAGTAGAATATGGAGTACAAACTTGTGGTGAATGATATTAAGGAGTATTTTATGAGGATGAACATGATATTGTAATATAGGTATGGTTATGGATGATCTTGAAGGTGGATTTAAGAGGTAAACAATGTTTAACTTAAAGAATCTATTGATTATGTTATCATGAGTGTTCTTATTGATGTTTGAGGGTTACCTTATTTCATGGAAGAAGTTGTCGAAACAAAGGAAGTTTCGCCAAATTTTCATTAACTCCTAGTTGCTTTAGCTTAAGCTTAAGTATTTTTCCGGTTGTCTAATTTAAGTATAAATTCTCGTGATGGTAGTACCGCGAACTCGAAAGGCGAGCAAGTAGGCAATAGAGTCGAAAAGACATAAAGGTATGTGAGGCTAGTCCTTTCTTTTTCTAAGGCATGATACTTATAATATGGCTTCCTTTATACTTCCATAACTCTTTTATATTCCGTAAACTATAAGTCAATGATTATCAAGAGCTCCTCATGAGATACAAATACGAGATGTGTTATGAATATGGCAATGATGATGGTGAATCTAAGTCTAGAGACTCCAAAGCTTATGATATGATAGTCTTATGAATCTAATGATTCCTTGATGTTATTCACTGTTGTTGGACTCACCTTATGACGCTGGTTCCTTCAAGGTGGGACATCATGATCATGACTACTCCATAATGGAATCGGGGGTTCTCGACCTTATGTCACCCTGATCTAGTCTTAGCTTTTACTTGAGTTCTTATGCATGCTTTATGATAAGTATATATGCATGATTACACCGTGCCTAGATGGCCGGGCATGACACCGCTAAGGTGAGCGGCTTATGATAACACCGTGCCTATTTGGCCGGACATGACACCACTAGTGGGCGGCGTGACATGATTACCCCGGACGCAGGAGTCCCGGACGTGGGCTAATGATGTTATTGATTCGAACTGATTATGTATGTATATGTGATATGTTGAAAGGTAAAAGTGAGCATGCATGATTCTGCCTCAAGAGGCAAGCAGTTTCAGTTATTCTTTCTTCTTATGCTTTCTATGTTCCCTTATTATGTTGTAATATATGCCTTACATACTCCGTATATTGTTCATACTGACATCCTTTTCTTTATGGACGCTGTGTTCATGCCCACAGGTAGACAGGGAGACGGAGCAGACGCTTAGGAGCTTACTCAGCAGGTTTACAGGAGCACTCCACTACTCCGGAGGTGCAGTTTTTGATATGTTACTTTGTATTCATATTCGGATATAACGGGGTCCTGTCCCGTCCTTATGTCTCAAGATACTCTAGAGAGGCTCGTAAATACGTATGTGTGGGGTAGTAGTTGTCTCATGGATACATCAGTGTATATTTTTGTGTATCATTTTTTGCAGCCATGAGGGCTTATGTATATATATGTATTGCCTTGGAGGTTGTGTATGTCTAGGATGGATAATGAGTGGTGCTCGGTAGTCAGCTCCGATACTGCCATAGCCCCTAGCCCAAGTCATGACACCATCCGTGTATGGATGCGGGTGCGGGGTTTCGGCTAAGAAAATTCAAAATTATAAAAATAGTTCTATAAAGAACACGACCCCTTGAATTCTAGGTTTTTCTCTGTTTGGCCTGAAGCATGAAGCAATGAATATGAGATAAAAGGACTATAATATTTAAGGTTTGCCATTTCCCATGTCATAAATATGTTTTATCTTTCATTTTGAGAAAGCAAAATCTCAATTTACCCCCCAAATTTGTCCATGGACTCCGGTCAAAGTATCTGAAGTTGGTTGACCGTATCCGAGACGTATCCCACACCCGTCCCATGTCGAGACGGGTGCGGCATCAAAAACGAAGAGATCGCGTAACTTAGATCCATATTGCATCACATAGAAAACTTCCTCTTCCCTAACCAAAAGTTTCTCATAGAAAGATTTAACATGGAAAACTCCATTAGTCCCCAAACCCCACCACAAAGCATCAGGGTTATCAACTGAATTAACTTGCCTACGTAGAAGAAAATAATCTTTGAAACTTAGTCACCTCCCAATCGTGGAAGTCCCTTCTAAATCTCAAATCCCAAAAATTCTCTCTCACCTTGTATCTCCCCTAATTTGTTAGACCGGCAAGTCTCCTTGGCATGATATTCGAACAAGCTCGAAAATCAATTTTTAGTAAGTTATCCCCACACCACTTATATCCCCAAAAATTCACTCTCCTTCTATTTCCTACCTTGAATGAGATATTTCCGCTAAAATCATCACATCCCTTCAATATATTCCTCCGCAACCCGCACCCAAAAGGCATAGTGACACCTTTAGTTCTCCATCCTCCTTCCATTTCCCCAGATTTACCATCACGCCTCTCCAAAAAACCTGTACCTCCATCACGAATTTGGAAAGCCATTTTCCCGCAAGCTTTTCTAAAAACCGCCAAATTCTTAATTACGAGACCTCCCCATTTTTTGGGAGATGATACAATCTTCCACCCCACCAAGTGAAACTTCTTTGCCGCATCCACCACATCCTAAAGAAAATTTATTTGAATCTTTTCCAAATTTTTAGTGAACAAAACTGGAGCATGAAATAAAGACATGAAATAAGTGGGAATTATCTTGGTTTAGTACTAATAAGTAATAACAAAATTAATTATTGGATTCCTTTCCCTTTTTCTATTAAGTTTGTTTCCATCAAAATTTTCGTGTTATGTTTTTGCATGGAGTAAAAGAGGAGTTGGTGATCGTCAAGTTTTTTCAATTTTCCATTGTCCTCCCAATACATCCAGTTCCATGTGTTATCATTGGTTCTTTTTTCTCTCTTCCACATACTATTTCCTACCACTCTAAGATAATGTCAGTGGGAAATTCAGAAGGTGGTGGTGTTGTGTTTCCCATTTTCAGATAATGTTTACAATCTCAATTAGTTTATTTTAGACGTTCGTTGACACCTAATTTTTGACCTCCCATAATTTATTTTAAATACCTATAGTCCTTGGTGTAACGACCCGTTTCGTCTTATTTCGGGAAATTCGCAACCTTGACCACTTAAACACCTTCGGTTCGTTACACTCTTAAATATCTTTAACTTGATCGGACCAATCGTGAAAATTATGTGTAAAATATTGGATTTGCACTGCTGGGCCTAGTTAGGTCGTTATAGTGACAGTATCACCGCCCCAGCGCTTGCACAGTAGCGGCAGTGTGCTCCGTCGAAGCGGAGTTGTATAATTTCTAACAGAACGCCCCAGCGGTGCCGTCTTAGCGGCTGCTAGACCGCCAGAGCGGTTGACGAGCAGTTATATCCCTATTTAAAAGCTCATTTCGAGATTTTGACCTCATTTTTCACAAACCCTGATGTTCAGCCGCCACAGAGAGAAAATTCCAGCCCTAGAGACTTAAATGTTGGGAAGGTAACCTCTTTAAATCCCTTATTTCATCTTCCTTTAATTCCCTCTTTCTTCTTACACCATTTATGATTATGGTAAAGCATTAAATGAGGGTTCTTTTGCAAAATTCTTATGAGAATATTGGGTAAAAGTGGTAATGTTGACCTAGAGTAATTAGTAACTCAAGGATGGCTTAATTATTGCAAGAATTAGATTACTAGATAGTTCTAAGTCGAATCCTTTTTTATTTCTCAAATGGGTTAACTTGTAAGATGCTATTAATAAGGTATGTGAATTAGTGAGGCAAGTTTGACTTAGGTGAACCTTTATTTCCATAAAAGAGGTGAAATAGCAATAAATCAAGTATCTAGAATGATTATTTGAGAAATGAAGATTTTACCCTTATGACCCCAAATTTCCTAAATTGTTGCTTACTTGAATGTATCCATCATTCCTAGAGCTTTCGGATCTACAATTTTCCCTACAGAGATAGAAGATAGAATCCAAGTGGATGTTCACGCACATGTTCAGCCTTGAGGTAGGTTATAGCTACCCCCTTCATGGTAGACTCCGGTTAGACTTTCATATACGAGTGTTAGATGAAACGGAGAATGCATGTATAGGATTTCGGAGATTGGGATGGATACGTAGATTGATAACGTATAAGCAGTATTGGCTATTATGTAGCACTAATACAGTTATGGGTTTACGATTACCTTAAGGTGAGACATCGATTAGCGAAGCGTACATTTAGATGATATTGTCGGAGAATGCATGTAAAGCTTCGGGTGTGATGTTGGGATGGATATTTACTTAGGTTGGGACTTGTTGTATGATTCGGGGGCTAGGCACTCCGTTGTATTGATTTACTTATCTTGTTCTATTTACTTATTGGCTCGTTGCCACGTTGAGACATTGGGTAATTGTAACAAGTGATATATCATGACTATGATATTGCGGTACTTTACTTGAACGGTATTGAGGTGAGATTGTGATTTCATTGTGGCTTATTGTGTAGCCTTATTATTACTATTACTTATGTGCCCTAGGTGGTACTATTTGTGATTGAATTGGTTGTTGATATTACATTGCATTGTATTCATACTCATTTCCATGATTTGTTGATATTGCATGGTTTTGGTACTGATGATGGTAAGTGAGAGAGTGTAGCCTCAGAGGTTTCTGCCAGAGAGCGTAAATGAAAGATGAGAGTTTGTGATCTGAGGTCATTTACCGGAGCGGACTTAATGTACCTTGCCCGAGGTTTCTTCCCGAGAACGAATGAGTGTAAGATGCCCAAGGTTTCTTCCCGAGATTGAGAAAGTGCTCGTGATCTGAGGTAACTTTTCGGAGCGAGTGGTACATGGACTTCGCGGGTCCTTCATGGGTTGTGCTGTCAAGATGTGATGTTCCATCATCGCAAAGATATGTGTACGGTACATATGCATTGCATTCATCCTACATACATAATTGCATTGCATTGTACCTTTTGGTTTCTTATGATTTTTTGTGATACAATTGTGATATACTTGTTTGGAATGAATATACTGAGACTTGGCACAGTTGGGCTTAGATGCTATAACATAGGTGATGACTTGTTGTGATATGATTGTGATGTACTGATTCTGAGTGGCCATAGTTGGGATTAGTTTCTATAACTATAGGTTGTAATCGTGGATTGGGAAAGCATGGTGCTACAGACCTCACATGGATGTGTATTTTAAGTTAGGTTGGGTGGTAACGAATACTAGAATGACGAGAGAACCTTCCTTAAAAAAAAAACATGAGTGAATATTGTAATGATAGTTGACTGGTGATACTTGAGCATAATTGTCTATTGTATGTTAAATGAGCTATAAGGTGAGTGGTAATGTAGTTAAGTAAATGGATCTCTAAGGAAGAGTTAATGGAAATAAGAACCTTATATTTGTTGAGGCAAGCGGTAGGTGATGTGTACTGTAGACTTAGTTTTGCCTACCATGCTTATTTGTAAATTCTATTACTGTTATGTTAATCTAACTATTGTCGACCTATGATGCTTACCAGCACTAGTGTTATACTGATGCTACTCTTGCTACATCCCCTTTGGGGTTTAGAGTTTTTCAGGATATTGATTGATTGGAGTTTTTCGAAAGATGCACAGTGCATATCTTGAAGGCCTCCATCAGTCTTATTCATAGATGGAGGTTGAGTGTTTATATTTGTTATTGTATTTCGTCTTCAATCTTAGTCACTCTTGTACTAGTCTAGACCAGGTCATAGGAAATGATTCAATGTATTTAAAAGTTCTTGTAAACATTTCTGCTATTTTATGTATATAAATTGGTTTAGTGTCCGCTTTTGGATTATGTTATATTTGAAGATTAATGAATCTCGTTCTTTACTTGCAAATGATTCTTGTTTAGGGTTAAGGGTTCGCCTACCGAGGTGGGAATGGTAGGTGTCCGGACGATCCTAAAATGGGTCGTGACAAGTTGGTATCAGAGCCTAGGTTACTGGTCTCACAAGTACAAGAGCAATGTCTAGTAGAGTCTCGTAGAATGGTATGTAAACGTCTGTGCCCATCCACCGGAGGCTATTGGACATTTAGGAAAAATACCCTTCTTTTATTCTAGTCGTGCTACTTCGGTCCAATTAGTATCTCGGTGGGTTCAATTGGTATCTAGACGATTCCAATTTGTATCTAAGCGTGTAATTATGTTGTGTTACTAATTAAACCTAGTTCGTGTGGAAGAACTACTCGGTTAATTTCTTAGTTGCGGACGTGATTCGGGCACACCATTCTAGTCACTATTACAATCCAAAGTACGAAAAACCAAGCAAGAAAGATTTTCCAAACATCCAACCAAAACAAAACAACCAATAAAAGAGTGTCCAAAAGTAAAATCCCTACAAGGGCAACTAAAAACATCATCATAGAAGGGGAAGAATCTCTAGGCCGTCATCCTGCTCGTCGCATCATCATCATCTGAGCTGCCAGCATTATCACCTAGTCCACCCTGACCACCATCACCCTAGGCCACGCTCTTGAAAGAGTACTGCTCTGAATCGTCATCATCCTCCACAGGGATCCACTCACGGGGGTGCATAACCTTCCACACCCCCTTGATACCCCCTCCATGCCTTGATGTGAAGCTTGTCACGGGACCTGTTCTTCACCCTCTCCTTGTCAAAGTCCTTGCTAAGGTCGCCATGATTCTTGGCCAGAGTAGTAGACGCAGTCTGTAGGGTGGAAAGTGACTCACCCATCTTCTTCTGGGTATCAAAGTAACCTCTCATCTCCTCCTGAGTGGTGAAACTGGCAGTAGCCCCTAATGAACTGGACCCGTCAGAACGCATGGACATCTTCTGAAACATCAAGATCACCTAATCAAAGCGTGAGTCCATGCGCTCAAAAGGGCCCTGGATACGAGGGACCTCCGCCCCAGCCTCATGATCGGCCCATCCCCTCGGCCTCGTATCGCTCCGGCTCCTCCCTCCCTCGCTGGCATCGTCCACCTTCCTTTTCTTCCTGCTGATGACCACGGTACCATGACTTTTCATCCGTAGTGGGTGAAACGGAGCATCAGAGTTAGTCCAGTCATCTTCATCCTCCCTGGGAACCTTAGCCCTCTTGTACAAAGCAGTGATCAGCAACGGGAACATCAAACTCGCTCCACCATCCCTCAAAAACTCCTTACACATCTGAACAACTTGCGAGCCCACGTTCACTGGCACATCATCAAGGACACAAGCAATAATGAGAGCCCTAGAGAAGGTCACATCATAGACATTCCTAGAAGGACGGATCCGGCACGAAACGATGTTCAACCATCTCTTCGCCTCCACAGTAAATAGGTCGCTATGGATCGCAACCTTGACATGAACCCAATGAGCATGCCGTATGTCATCCTCATGCACCAACTTGGAAGCCAACCACACCGAATTTTTCTCAGTTGCCTCGGTTGCTAAAGGCTCCTCTGGATGATTATCTAATCTATATACTCGGTTGATCGCTCTTGCCCCCGCCTTCACCGGAACACCCCTAATAATGATCATCGATACAGGAGAATCCCAGTCTACCATAGGCAGTATCGCGTAGAACTCCCCCACCCACGTTTCATTACAGTCACCGGGATCCCTGACCAAGTGAGTCCACTTGATTCTTACCAATCGATCAAGGAAGTATGGGGTGCACTTGTCTACCTTATCCATGTCAAAACTCCGCTCCAACAGTAGAGGCATAGTCATTTAGCTAAAGTTTAGGTGTTGTCTTTGGGGGGTGGGAACCTTCTCATATATGTAAACCTCTTCTTCTTGTGGAACTTTTTCTTGATCTTGAGACATCTTGCTTGCAAAAGAGATAGAAACGGGTTAGATTTTGTGTCACCCCAGATTTGTATCAATTCTAGTATTTCAGTTAAAATGACCCGGCCAAAACTATTTCGGATGACTGATTATTCGGCTACGAGAAAATGGTGCCCGATATCGCAGGCGCCACTATATCGGCTCATCAGACCATTGTAGCGGTACCGCAAGAGCGGGAAATTTACCGCCACAGCACCCTGTGCATTTTTCTTTGGACCTGCATAGCGGTCATCCAAGACGCTACAACGGAGACGCTGCAGTGGTTAGCAAGCCGTTGTAGCAGTCTCGTCTTCTTCGCAAAGTGCCAAAAAATTCCTAATTTCAACCTGATTTTTTGACTCAAATACACGTTTTTATATACGGATCGGACAAGAATCAAGCATGCATGATATTTACAACCTATGAAGAATAATTTTTACCAACAAACAACCCCAAAATCGATGAAAAGGCAACACCCTTTTTCAAAGCATAAATTCTTTACTATGTTCAAGTTTTCCAACCCAAATCTGTGCACTAACTACGCAATACGCGGTGTAAAGGTTTATCTAATGCTAGGAAAGTTGCGTATTTCAGACTATTAACACACACAAAGTTCATCAACAAAAACACTGAATCCTAACTTTTGAGTTGCAAATCCAGTCATTCTAAGCATGAAAATTTAAAATTCTAGCGCTATTATCTATCTACAAGTTGGGGGAACAGTTTCTTACCTTCTGTTTGAAGATCCAAACGAGATTTGTGCTGATTGTGTATTGCCTTTGAAGCTCTTTTTCTTTCTTTTGAAAGAAATTTGTTGTGGTGTGGTGTTCGGTTTGGTGTGGTATAAAGTGTAGGGTGTTAATAAGACTTTTAATGTGTTAAAGAGGGAGATGGGAAGTTGTGGTATGGTAGGAGACGGAAGGGCAGTTGGTTGTTGTTGGGGGAATGTATTGAGGAAGTGGGGAAATAGGGAAGTGGAAGGGTGATAGACCTTTATTTCTTTCTGACTCTGCGATGGCAGCTCCAGTGGCTGTAAGACCGCGCCAGCAGCTCCGCTGCAACATTCCTTCAGATCGCTGAAGCAGTACCTCAGAATTCACAAAAAGTTGATTCATTTAATTGCAACCCGAGTTTCATGCCTTACCCATGTGTCCCTGATAGATCTACGATTGGTAGACGTTCATTTTCTTTTAGGGAATCCGATTCATTAAATTATTACCCTTTCAAATTTTCTTGTAAAAAGTAGTCGAGCCATCATTAATTATACGCTGCAAGAGTTAAATTCGCACAAGATGATCTTTACTGATAAAGTCTGGACATAGATGATAATGTAATTCTTGGTGAATTGCTAAGTTTGGTGTTATTCTTGCTTTCACGCCTTTTATTATTCGGGGATTGATTTAAAGAAATACTCCTCATTTTATGGCTATGGCACGGATTTCTGCAAGATAAGTTGTTCCAAATAAATGCAGTTAAGTCCATTTCATGTGCTTACCTTCCCGTGCGCCATGCTCGCCCTTACCGTTCGAGGACAAACAGTTGTTTAATTGGTATCTGATGTAACGACCCGTTTCATCGTTATCAAGATTTTCGGGACATTCGTGACCTTCACCTCTTAAAACACCTTCGATTTGTTACACTCTTAAAAATCGTTAACTTGATCGGACCAGTCGTGCAAATTGTGTGTAAAATGTTGGATTTGGGCCACTAGGCCCGATCAGGCGGTTGTAGCGACGTTATCGCCATGACCCTTGCATGACAGCGAGTAGTGTGCTACTGGCTGAAGAGGAGTTGTATAATTTCTAATAGAACGCCTCCAGCGGTGCCGCCTTAGCGGCTGCTAGACTGCTAGAGCGGTTGACGAGCAGTTATATCCCTATTTAAAAGCTTATTTCGGTATTTTGACCCCATTTTTTCTTAAACCATGATGTTCAGCCACCACAGAGAGAAAATTCCAGCCCTAAAGACTTAAATGTTGGGAAGGTAACCTCTTTAAACCCCTCATTTCATCTTCCTTTAATTCCCTCTTTCTTCTTACACCATTTATTATTATGGTAAAGCATTAAACGAGAGTTCTTTCTCAAAATTCTTATAAGACTATTGGGTAAAAGTGGTAATGTTGACCTAGAGTAATTAGTAACTCAAGGATGGCTTAATTATTGCAAGAATTATATTACTAGCCAGTTCTAAGCCCGAATCATTTTAATTTCTCAAATGGGTTAACTTGTTAGATGCTATTAGTAGTGTATGTGAATTAGTGAGGTAAGTTTGACTTAGGTAAACCTTGATTTCTCATAAAATAGGTGAAATAGCAATAAATCAAGAATCTGGAATGATTATTTGAGAAATGACGATTTTACCCTTATGACCGCAAATCTCCTAAATTGTTGCTTACTGGAATGTATCCATCATTCCTAGACCTCTCGAATCTACAATTTCCCTGCAAAGATGGAAGATGGAATCCAAGTGGATGTTCGCGCACCTATTCGGCCTTGAGGTAGGTTATGGCTTCCCCCTCTTAGTAGACTTCGGTTAGACTTTCATATACGAGTGTTAGATGAAACGGAGAATGCATTTATAGGATTTCAGAGATTGGGATGGATACGTAGATTGATAACGTATAAGCAGTAGCAGTTATTATATAGCACTAATACAGTTGTTGGTTTATGATTATCTTAAGGTGAGACTTCGGTTAGCGAAGCGTACATTTTGATGATATTGTCGGAGAATGCATGTAAAGCTTTGGGTGTGATGTTGGCTTGAATATTGACATAGGTTAGGACTTGTTGTATGATTTGGGGGCTAGGCACTCCGTTGTGTTGATTTACTTATCTTGTTCTATTTACTTATTAGCTCATTGCCAGGTTGAGACATTGGGTAATTGTGACTAGTGATATATCATGACTGGGATATTGTGATACTTTACTTGAACAGTATTGAGATGATATTGTGATTTCATTGTGGCTTATTGTGTAGCCTTATTATTGATATTACTTCTGTGCCCTGGGTGGTACTGTTTTGGATTGAATTGGTTGTTGATATTACATTGCACCGTATTCATACTCAGTTCCATGATTCAATGATATTGCATGGTTTTGGTACTGATGATGGTAAGTAAGAGAGTGTAGCCTCGGAGGTTTCTGCCGGAGAACGTAAAAGAAGGATGAGTGTCTATGATCCGAGGTCATTTACTAGAGTGGACTGAGTGTAACTTGCCCGAGGTTTCTTGCCGGGAACGAATGAGTGTAGGATGCCCAAGTTTTCTTGCGGGATCGTAAGAGTGCTCGTGATCTGAGGTCACTTTCCGGAGCGAGTAGTACATGGACTTCGCGGGTCCTCCATGGGTTGTGCTTTCGAGATGTGATGTTCCATCATCGGGTACATGTTTATGGTGCATATGCATTGCATTCATCCTGCATACATTATTGCATTGCATTGTACCTTTTGGTTTCCTGTGATATGTTGTGATACGATAGTAATATACTGGTTCGGAATGATTATACTGCGACTTGGCACAATTGGGCTTAGATGTTATAACATAGGTGATTCTTAGATGCTATAACATAGGTGATGACTTGTTGTGATGTGATTGTTATGTACTGATTCTGAGTGGCCATAGTTGGGATTAGTTGCTATAAATATAGGCTGTGATCGTAGATTAGGAAAGCGTGGTGCTAGCTGACCTCAATATGGATGTGTACAATTTGCTGGGTCAAAGTAGTAATGAATACTAGAACGACGAGAGAACCTTCCTTAAAAAAAGTGAATATTCTATTGATATTGTATGTTAAATGTGCTATAAGGTGAGTGGTAATGTAGTTAAGTAAATGGATCTCTAAGGAAGAGTTAATTGAAAAAAGAACCTTATATTTGTTGAGGCAAGCGGTAGGTGATGTGTACTATAGACTTAGTTTTTCCAACCATGCTTATTTGTAAATTCTATTACTGTTATGTTAATCTAACCATTGTTGGCCTATGATGCTTACCAGTACTAGTGTTGTACTGATCCTACTCTTGCTACATCCCTTTTGGAATGTAGAGTTTTTCAAGATATTGATTGGTTGGAGTTTTCCGGAAGATACACGGTGCCTATCTTAAAGGCCTCCATTGTTCTCATTCATAGATGGATGTCGAGTCTTTATATTCATTATTGTATTCAGTCTTCGGTCTTAGTCGCTCTTGTACTAGTCTAGACCAAGTCATGGGAAATAAGTCAGTGTATTTAAAAGTTGTTATAAACATTTCCGCTATGTTACATATATAAATTGGTTTGACGTACGCTTTTTGATCATGTTATTTTTGAAGATTAATGAATCTCATTCTTTACTTGCAAATGATTCTTATTTAGGGTTAAGGGTTCGCCTACTGAAATGAGAATGATAGGTGCCCACACGACCCTATTGAAATGTTTTGTCAATAGGCACTTTCAATTTTTGGCTATCATTTAAAAGAGTCATGTTCACCCTTCCATGTACATGCATACATACACGAGTATACAAGTATATATGTGTAAATGCATGTATACCGTGTATACTTGTGGCCTGCTCTTCTTTTCTTTCAAAAATTGAGCCGAGCCCAGGCCCAAAGGACCAAGACTCGGCCCAACGCATCGCTAAGAGGGGCAAGGCCCCTATTCTCTTCCATTTTTTTTTTTTGCTTCAGCAACCAAACAAACCCTTAAGAGAGAAGGTTTTCCTCTCCCAAACCCTAAGCGCCGCCCCATCTTTGTCATCTCTCTCCTCGTCACCTAGCCAAAAATGGCAATGGATCAGATGTGCATAGCTTTTAGCAGGCTCGCTCAACCAGTTTAAGTAAAGCATTAAATGCCTACCCACTTTCCACCGCGTTTCAACCCCAAACAAGGTGCAATCATCTCCTTTTCTTTGTTTTCTTTACTTTTCGACTACTTTCAACGGTGATACTACAAAGAAACATTAATGGGTTTTGTTTTGTTGATTTTTAATACTCAATTACTATTGGTTCATGAAGAACCCCACAGATTGACCAAATTCAAGTCAAATCTGACCCTTAATTTGTGGCTTTACCTGATTCCTAGACGATAGACGTTGGTATTGAGAAATTCAATTGTAAAAATTGCAAGACTCCCACATCATTTGAAATCTAGGGTTTTGAGGAATTAGGATTCTATAAATAGAACCCCCAAATCACTTTATTTTGCTGCTGGCAGCTGAAAATATCACTTGCATACTCAAAAAATAGAAAATAACTAGGGTTTCTAGCATTTTGCTTAAGACCTTAAATTTTTTTTGATAGGTTTAAGTTTTAAAGTTTTTGTTTCTTGTTTTCTGCGTGTGTGGTTGACTATTGGAGTGGAGATGAAGGATCTTCAAGTCCAAATATCGACGAAGGCTATACTCACAAAAGGTAAATCCTCTTTCCTTTGCTTTTATTTTAGTATTTAATGATGTTTAAGTGTCTTCTCTGTTGATTATGTGTTTTAGTTTCCTGTTTATAGCTGATTAGGTGATTAAGTTTGTGATTAGGGTAGTGAGTAGCATAATAGGCTGATTTAGTTTCCTATTAGTATGCACTGCTAATTTTGATTATGTGGTTAGTACAAGATACTGTTAAGCATGTTATTAGTTCATGATCATGTTTTAACTAGTTAATCCTGTCTTAATCTAGTCATGCAACTTATTTATGTTTAGTTAGTCTCTAAGATCAAACAATATTGAAACTTGTTTAATCATGCTTAGTCTGATCAGCTATGACGGTTTAGGATGAAATGTTGGGTCTAAATAACTACTTAACTATGCATATGCTATTCCTAATATGAAATGGAATTTGTTTGTTTGAATATCCCTTTTTCTGCAAATGCTTAGTTATTTTCGTAGGCCACTTGATTGCAAATGTTACCTCTATTCATGGTTATTTGAGTTCATGCTAGCTTATGAGAGTTTTTTGTGTGATTGAATGCATGTATAGGCTGCTTAGGTAACCTGCATCCTTAGCATGAATTTAGCTTGGCTAACTAAGTGTGATAAGCTTGTCTGTATATTCAGCCCATTCACTTACCCTTGCACTTCCTGGACCTCCTTAAGCTTGATTTCATTCAAATAATATTTTGGTTTGCTTAAACTGATTAGGGCTGGTGATTCTGAATGATTAGGGGGATTATCCATGTTTGAAATCTAATGTATATCATTAAGGCTCCCATGTTAGCTTACAATTTATTTCTGATAAATGTTTGGCATTTGCATGAGTTGTATGTCTTTATTTAAGTTCCAACATGACAAAATGAGGCCCAAATACCGTTGATAGGTCTAAACAATGCCAAGTCTGCTTGCATGCTACTTTCATATGCCTGAATATGTTTGTTGTTTCCCTCTCTTTGTATATTAGTGTGTCTCTCCTTGTGACCATGTTTAATATGTCTGTTTACCTCCTGTAATTGCAAAAAGCATATTTTGAAGGTCACTTGCGTTTAAGAGGGTCTTCTCATGTGTAGCTGGTCTCATTATCTCGCTTATGATTGAGAATATTGTGTATGTCACTGGCATATCTAACTTTTTCAAATCTGCCTTATGATTATTCTAAACACTGTATTTAGCATGCTGAGTAAGAAAGATAGGTGCATTCCTGTGAATAATCAATTGTTGTACTTGGAAAATAGGCCGTGCACATAGGATATACCCAAAGTATACCAAATATATACAAGCTTTTGCATGCCTATGTATACATGAACTCGTATATCCAGGATACTTAGAGTATCACTTACAAGTTTAGAATTATATGTTTTTTACATGATGGTTTTGGTTTGAGCCTGGTTATTTTGTTGAATTTTCGTACGTTGGGTTTTTCCTTTGCATGTTATACCTTGATTTTATACTTGGGCCAGTCAGTTTTGACTTTAAATGACCTTTTTGGTTTGGACTTTCTTTGTATTATTGAATTTGGGTTTGAAGCCCTTCTTTCTATTCTTGCCTTTATTTTCTCTTATTTTATATTTACTTGTCTGTGTACTTAAACCACATGAATGTAAAATTATTTGACCTTTAGCTTAATACAAAAGTCTTAGACATCCTCTAATTCTTTTCCTTTTCTGTGTCCCATGTGATTTAATATCGGGTCATTTGGGCCATCCCTTTGCATCTGAACCTGTTGGGCCTGAGGCACAATTTTTTCCTCTCTTTGATAGAGTCCGAATAATTAAGGGAAGCTGATATTTGCCTTAAAGGCCCACCTATGGGTGAAATAGGCAACTAGTGGGCTTAGGTAGGCCCACCAGCCTAACCTTTCCGTATTTTCACGTATTATGTTTGTATAATTTGTATGTATATGTGAATACACTTGTAAATAATGAAACCCTTATGTGATTAGAACATAGGAAACACGCATAGTGTCTAGGAAGTCGCCTCAAATGATTTTCAAACTTGGTTAATTTTTTAATACGGGCATGAAATCGGTAAACTTAGTTTTATTATGAATCTCTTCAAAGTGTAAAAATGGAATTGATAATGAGGTTAGTTAAGCTTAAATGGATTTTGGATAAAAAAACTTAAGTGATTTGGGCCTCACGCCT
>NC_081344.1:31402902-31417040 GCF_029784015.1 Lycium ferocissimum
TTCTTTGAAATTTGGGTTTAAATTTTTCGGAAAATTTCATTTTTTGATTTGTTTGCCTTTATCAAAGAAGATTTTCTTTGACAATAGCTTTCCTAATCTACCACACTTCTCTTCTTTTCGTTCATCACGAACTTCCACGTTAATAACATGATAAGCTAATTACGGATGTAAGTTCCAACAATCTTTTTAATTATGTCCTTGTAATCACTTTCAACAATACTTAGGCAAGTTATCGTATTTGATATTCGCACTTGTCCACTTTAATCTCCTGGTTTCATCATCTTCTATCTCCATACTCACAAAGGATGGGAGATACCTTTAATAGATCCACCGGAACCTTAACTCGAAGCACGACGGTATGGTTCTATTTTCAGTTGCCTTATCTACATGCATAGGTGTGCCCACTGCAGAAGCAAGGGAAAAAAGAGACTCTTTTCCAAAGAAAGTTGGCATCAAATCTAGAAAAGATATCCAAGTAATCATCTAGAGGTTTCTTCATCTATCTTAAACTTTGTATCATAGATTAGTGGTCTCATTTGATAAGCATAACCATCCCTCGACTGAATATAATAAACTCCTTTAGAACACAGATCTATGAAATCCTCCAAACGTGATAATCGAGTCAAAACATGTCTATGTCGAAATAAACCAATCTCATTGACCTTTAATCCCACATTGCATTGGAACTATAGTTCTTTGTTCCTCGTTACGAGGGCCGTCCATACGAAAACTTAACAACGACTCCATATTGTAATTTTTGCATGATTTCCATACATTCCACACCTCTTTGCTTCTAACACAATACGGCGTTCATTGCAATATGTGACAGCTTTTATAGTTAAGTTGTACGTAGGGTTAGGGTTTTGCATGAGAATTATGGACTTACGTTTAAAGAAATCATTGTACCTTGGCTTTGGTTGTTCAATAATAGTGTTAGCTGTCTCCATTTGTAACTCGCGTGTGTTACGGTCCTGGCCAGTCACCTGGGATGACTGACCAGTGGCTAGAATGGCCATCTATCTGATGACGGCCAGCGTTTTAAAATTAGGGTTTGTATGAAAGTTATAAGAGAGAAGAGAGCTAAAAGTATGAGTCTAAAAAGTCTAGACCCAAATCAATGAATTGCTATATACAAAGCTATTTTTAATACGTATATGTTACAACAATAGAGTAAAGGGAAACTTGGTGACAAGATGATAGATGAGATATGTCGAGTTGTTAATTGCGAGTTGATTTTAAGGGAATTTTAAGATGGTCTTAGTGTGGTTTGAAAAATGATTTATGAGAAAGATGATTAGTAGTCCAAAGGATTAAAATGAGTTACATTCGAGGTTTTGTAGGAACAAGGTCTATTGGGGGATTCAGGAAAAGTCGACAAATGGATTACTATTTTGTGGCTTAATATAAAGAGAAGGTTATTACGGCTAACTCAAAGAAATGATTTAGAGAGAGGATTATGGAATCGATTATATGTTAAAGTTGAGTTAATGAATGTCATAAAGATATGGGCTGTTCTTGTCATACTTTGGATGCTGGAGATATTAAGATGATTTTATATAAGTTAGATCGGTGATTTTGGGTACTTAGTTCTGAGATCGGGAGTTGTCGGTAAAATGAAGTAGAGTCAGAACTTATGTTTGCCATTGATGCAGAGATGATTACGTTGAGAAGAGCTACGACTAGTTAGAGAGTTAACACAATTGCAGAACGAGGGTTATGAGAGTATCAAGAGGTAAGTTATGAGATTTAAAGGTAAGTAAGGTAAAAATGAGAAAGATACGAGCTATTGGAGTACATGAGGTCATAGTTGGGTCAGACCTCAGTTAACGAACTTGAAGCGGCGCTGGTTCGGAAGCATGTGTTACGACTTATGAGTTTCAAGAACAAAGAGATTAGATATGAGAGTAGAGAAAGGTTTGTAAACCTATGATGTTAGTAAATTCAGTAAAAGGATATGAAGGGTATGAGCGGATTTAAACAGGTTAAAAGTCAGAGAATGGACGATAAGATTGCAGGAAGGATAGAAGTAAGCGTAGGAGAAAGTGAGTAAATAACCAATGGAAACCTGTTATAGTGATGGTACGATTAAATGCGATATGTTAATGGGAAAAATGATTCGATAAGGGATGTACCAAAGAATGGGATCAAGGATAGAGTACAAGACTAGTTTAAACATTCGAGGACAAATGTTTCTAAGGGGGGAAGGATGTCACACCCCGTACTTTCGGAGAAACACATCAAATTTGAGCGTAAGTATGTTGAACTTTGGCTAAGTTGTTACACCCTGTAGTTTTGTACGTTGAGATTCGTCAGGTGTTAGTTGTTTTAAGTAGGGACACTGGAGTTACCTTCAAGGATATATGAGATTATATGTGCCTATCTTATGGTTATGAGGGTTTAAGTTCATATAATAAGCCATGAAAGGATTGGAGGACAAGTGAATTAAGGAAATTAAGCTTTTAGGAATTTTGGAGAAAAGATGCGGGACAATTTTGGGTTGAGTTCGGAGAGGTATATCTCCTGGCATATCAGGAGTTTTGAGATGTTTTAAGAGCATAAAATGAAGTTCATCGAGTCTAGTTTCCAACGCAACAAACCGTTTGTCAATATGACATCGGAGTAGGGAGTTATGGGCATTTTAATACGGACCGCCAGAAGCCCGCGAACATACTCGAAAATTCTAGAAATCATTTAAAAGCCCACCAATTTCGGCCCATTAGCCCCAAACCGAATTGGACTACTATATATACCCCTTAAGTCATCTAAATCATTTAATTTTTCACCATTTTTCTTCTCAACACCTCTCTAGAACTTCCCACAACATTCATCCCATATCAGAAACCTCCCCAGGCCTTCCCAGATCCTCAGAACCTTCCTCAACTTCCACAACATACATAAATATTCCTACAAGTCTATATGACAATTTTGGTCATTTTTAGCATAGGCCCAAGTCCTAGTATGTCCTAGAAACTTCTCCAAATATATTCCAACATATTTCCAAGCCTAAACCAAGGATCAAAGTGGAGATTAAAGTGATAAAGGGTTTCCAAGTGAGGTTTGTACTTGTATCCTCTTCTTGAAGATGTTTGGGTGAGTATTTTTAAGGTGGAGAAACCATGGAATTGAAGTGTTCTCGAATTTTGAGGTAAGATTTCATTTTAGTTTCATGTTTATTAGTTTGTTTGGTAATTATGTTAAGATTTGAGGAGAAGAATGTTGGAGGAAAAGTTCAAATATACATTTGATGATATTTTGATTCGTGAATTTACTTGAGTTATAATTATTAGTATGTTTTGAGCATAATCTTGTTATGAGGAATAATAATGATGTTAAGGAATTGTCATATACGAGTGTATAAGGGGTTGTATGAACTTGTTGTTATGGATTGATTATGAAAAGATGTTTTGGGATGGAATGGAGTATATTGGTATTGATAATGATGTTGTTGATGCTAGTGTTGTCATTGTTGTTGTTGGTTGTTGGTATTGTGATTTCGGGGTAGGGATGTAAATAGGGGAGATCTTTTGCCCTAATTTCGGCTGATTCTAAAGGATTTAAATTGAAGGCTTACGACAAGCGTATGACGATGAGCCTAACAATAGTATGAATGATTTTATATGTAGATTTCAAGACAGGAGGTAGGTTGGAAAGTCGAGAAGCGAGCTTCCTAGTATGTTAAGGCTGTTCTTTCTAATCTATTGGCATGATCCTTATCTTATGAACGAACAGATTAAGCAAGCAAGTTTCAAAGACTCTACTCCTAGATGGTATAGGATTTAGGGTATCCTTGACCCCTTAAGTCCCAAGGGGGCATTCACAAGTTGTATGTTTCCATGATGGTGTCTAAATCCCGAAGGGGACATTCATGAGGCCTCTTTATTCATATGCATTTCATATTTGATTTTTAAGTCTCCAAGGAGACAAATGAAAAGGGGAAGAAGTTCCCATTTTGACATAAAAGTTGCTTCGAAGGGAGTTCTTTTGATGGTTTACAAAGATTATTATGCATTTGCACACTTATATATATGCACGACATGATTTTATGGGGGAGGGAAAAAGGGCTAAGGTGTTATATATGCAAACCACCTCGATCAATTTGGTATACGATGATTATGATGCTCGATGGGGCCATTATGCTATTATGTAGGAAGCGGTACTGCGAGCAAAGCGAAAGCATGCATATATATATATATATATATATATATATATATATATATGTACTCATGATGTATTAAAAGTTCATATGCATATACATGATTATCGGTATGGAGTTCTGAGTCTGATTGAATCTGTTACTCTTTTATCATTCGAGTCAAGATATATTGTTTCAATTCTGTCTTACATACTCGGTGCATTATTTATACTGACGTCCCTTTGCCTAGGGGCACTGTGTTTCATACCACACAGGTGCAGACAGTTGAGTAAAGGACACTTGCCATAAGACATTCTCGGGCTATCAGCTGGATTGGTGAACTCCATTTCTATTCAGAGTATTGCCAAGTCAGAGTTCTTATGTATGTCCTCGAGTTAGATGCATTATTGGTACGTTGGGGCCCTGGCCCGACTTATGTTATAGTATCTCGTTTATGTTAGAGACTTTTGCAGACAGTGTCCTGTGGATAGTGCGTCGAGATGTCGACAATTGTATAAAGCAGCCATGTAGGTCGACGTGTTCATACGCAATGTTTTAAAAATTTTATTGTGACTAAAGGTTTTCTTTGAATTAACGATAAGGGAGAAGTCCCTGACTTGATGAAAGGGTTTTATTCAAAGGTTTTTCGTCTTTTACCTGACGGAAGCGTCATTTCATAATTTAAAGCTTCACATAAGATTGTGACTTATGAGTGTAGTGATAGTATGGCACTCAGCCGAGTAGGGTCTTGAGTGTCAGTCGCGGCCCTCCGGTTTGGGTCGTGACAAAGGATTACTTTTTCTTCTGAGGAAGTGTATTTCTGTAATGAACTAGCATGGGATCCTCGTACTAGCGCTTCTTCACTTCAACCACTAGTGATGAGGCAGTACCAATTATGAATGGTAGCTCCCATATTGCCCGAGTCCATTACCCGAACTACTAGGCTAGCTAACTGCCGGGCTCACGAGCTAACTCTCTTTTCTCTAGCTGAACGTCACATAAACTTCCCATAGATCTACGGCTAAGAGCATCAGCCACAGCGTTCGCCTTTCCGGGATGATATAGAATGTTAACATCATAATCTTTCAACAACTTCAACCATCGCCTTTGCCGTAAATTCAACTCTTTTTGCTTGAAATTATACTAAAGGCTCTTTTGATCCGTATAAATTTCAACATGAACACCATACAGGTAATATCTCCACATCTTTAATGCATGAATCACCGCAGCTAAGTCAAGATCATGGGTTGGATAATTTTCTCATGTTTCGGCAATTGCCTTGAAGCATAAGTAATCGTCCAACCATGCTACATCAACACACATCCTAACCCAATGCCTAAAGCATAACAATAGACAACATAGCCTTTCGATCCTTCTGGAAGTGTCAGAACCGGGGCCGAAGTTAATCTATTCTTTAACTCTTGAACACTGTGTTCACAAGCATCCATCCATTGAAATTTAGCTGATTTCTGAGTTAGCTTTGTTAGTGGTGCAGAAATAGAAGAAAAGCCTTAGACAATTTTCTGTAATAACCTGCCAAGCCCAGAAAACTACGGACCCCAAAAAGGTCACCGAATTCAACCAAAATTCACACTTTGAAAATTTTGCAAATAGCTCCCGGACCTGAAGAACTCTAAGGACAATACGTAAATGGTCTGCATGTCCTGCCTCGAACCGAGAATATACCAGGATATCATCAAAGAACACTATCACAAACAAGTCTAGAAAAGGCCTGAACACATTGTTCATCAAATCCATGAATACGCCGGTGCATTAGTTAGCCCAAATGACATTACTCGAACTCGAAATGACCATATCTCGTTACGAAGGCCGTCTTAGGAATATCTTCTCCCCGAGTCTCTTTGATGATACCCCGAATCTCGAGTCTATCTTTGAAAACCATTTGGCACCCGCTTGACTGATTAAATAAATCATCAATCCTTGGAAGGGGATATTTATTCTTGATCGTCACCTTATTCAGTTGTTTGTAATCAATACAAATTCACATGGAACCATCCTTCTCTCTTACAAACAACACGGGTGCTCCCTATGGGGATGAAATAGGCCTAACAAAGCCTTTCCCAAGCAAGTCCTTCAATTGTTCCTTCAACTCTTTCAACTCTGCGGGAGCCATTTTATAAGGAGGAATAGATATAGGCTTGGTGTCTGGTAGCACATCAATAGCAAAATTGATCTCTCGCTCTGGGGGAAGGCCTAGAAGCTCATCCGGGAATACATCCGGAAACTCATTCACCACAGGGACAGACTGAAGAGTCGGCGATTTGGCTTCTATATCCTGAACCCGGACTAAATGGTAAATACAGCCTTTAGCAATCATCTTCCTTGCCTTGAGATAGGAATTTAACCTATCTTCCTTACCTTGAGATAGAAAATAAACCTACCTCTCGGAGACGTTGTATTTTCCTTCCATTCTAAAACTGATTCTCCCGGAAACTAGAAGCGAACCATTTTTGTTCTACAATCGACATTGGCATAGCAAGGAGCCAACCAATCCATGCCTTTGATAACATTGAAATCCACTATTTTCAACTCATGTAAATCACCAAGAGTACGATGATCACAAATCACAACTACACAATTTTTATATACTTGGCTAGCTATTACGGATCGCGGGTGTCGATACCTCGAAAGGTTTGATTGACTCCGGTTTGACCCCAAATCGACCGACGATATAAGGAGTAACATATGAAAATGTGGAGCCTGGATCAATCAATGCATACATATCAAGAGAAAATACCAATAATATACCTGTGACAACATCAGAGGAGGACTCAAAATCCTGTCGCCTAGCTAGAGGATAAATACGGTGCTGAGAACCACTAGGGCGGGAAGCTATCGTCCTCACCTCTGCCACGACTAGCCGGTGTACGAACCCCTTGGGAGGGTGGATAGATGATGAAGAACCACTGGCGATCCTGTGGCCGACCACCACCCCTACCACGCCGTCGAGGCGTCACGCATAATATGGCCAGTCCGACCGCATGCATAGCAAACATCTGAACCCAATCGGCATGGCCCCCAATGTAGTTTACCACACTGAGTGCATTGGGGTAAGGGTGGTCTTTCCTGGCCCGAGTCACCCCTGTAATAAGAACCTGAAACGCTGAAACTCTGACCCAGTCCGGAGTGGATAGGGCTATCAAATCTCTGGCCCGTAAACTGTGGAGGTGAACTAGTCATTGAATAGCCCAAATGACTAGAAAACAGCTATCCTTACCCTCCTCTGAACTCACTAGTCGAGCCCGAAGATCTAGCCCTCTTGCTATAACCTCTATCATGCTCTCGTTCACTTATTTGCTGTTGTTGCCTATTACACCTCGTAGTTTTGTACGTTAAGGTTCGTTAGGTGTTAGTTGTGTAATTGTGGATACTGGAGTACCTTCTTGGATATATGAGATTATATGCACCCACCTTATGATTATGAGGGTTTAAGTTCATATAATAAGCTAGAAAAGGATTGGAGGGCAAGTGGATTAAGGAAATTAAGTTTGTTGGGACTTTGGAGAGAAGTTGGGCAAGATTTTGGTCTAACTTGGGAAAAGGATATATTTTAGCATATGAAGAGTTTTGAGGTAAAGCAAAAGCCTAAATTGAAGTTCAGAAAGGCTAGTTTCCAACGCAGCAAACCGCACATCAATCTGACATCGGAATCAAACGTTGCTAGCATTTTAAGAAAGACTGCCAAAGCAGAGATTAACTCTGCGTGAACGCGCCTGGAGGTGGTGTGAATGCGCAGATGAGCTAGGGGATAACTCAGCGCGAATGAGCCCCAAGGTGGCGCGAACGCGCTGAGAAAATTCTAGGTCGGTGAAACCCGACTCTATAACATTATAAAAGGGGGCTTACCCCCTCATTTTTCAACCAAACACCCCTCCAAACTATACAAATATTCTGGAAATATCCCACAACTTCCAATCATCAATTTTAACGCGGATTAAGTATAATCTCCGGATTCAGGTTCAGACAGCGTATAGTTGCGATTAAAATATCGTATTGCGATGAATCTTTGCTAGAATTCAAGGTGAATATTGAAGATATTGCGGTTCTAGCGGAAGTAAGGTATGAATCTTCCCTTAATGATATTGATTTAGGTTTATTTATAAAGGTAAAGCTATTAAATAATCGTATAACGAAAGTTTTGGTTGACAACTTGGATAAACATCGTGTGGGATGTTTTATGGAATATTTTGGTATGGATGATGATGTTGTTGGCATTAGAGTTGTTGTTGTTGTGTTGGATGTTGGTATTGTGATTTCGGGCTGGGGATATAAAGAGGGGAGATGCTGTCCGAATTTCGGCAAATTCTAAAGAAGTCTAATTTAAAGACTTGAGATAGGTATATGTCAATAAGCCTAACTGTAGTATGAATTCTCTTGAATGTAGATTTACAAGCGTGGCAGGATAAGCGTTAAGTAGTAAGAGATAAAACAGGTATGTTAAGGCTATCCTTTCTTTCTTTTTGGCACGATCCTATGATATGAATGTACAAGTGAGTGAACGAGCTTCCATATTACTCTGCTCTTAGAAGCACTAGGAGTACTTTAGTCTTCGGTAATCCTGTACCTCAATTATTATGTTCCTTCTGTTCATGGGTCTTGAGATTTCATGTATTAGCAATGTTAGCTCCGCAGTTGCCCACTAGAGTTAGTGTGACATCACATTATTCTTAGAGTTTTATTATTTCATCTTACATATGCATTGCATTCATTGTACATATCCATATTGACCCGTGACCAGAAGGCGTTGTATACGCGTATATGCGGTATGGGGAAAGGGATAGGCGTTATATACGCATTACCACCTGATCAGCTGGTGCACCTTGATGATGATATATGGATCGGGCCGTACGTTCCTCGGCACTATTATATGATATATGGATCGGGGCGTACATTCCTCGGTACTATTATATGATATATAGATCGGGCTGAACGCTCCTCAGCACTATGACCTATATATACACACATGAGCATGATTATCATTGAGAACTTGCATGTTACGCGCTTACAGTGGCATCGTCAATCTATAGATTTTTGCAAATACTTTTAGATACTCAGTCATGCAGATGCATACATACGGTCAGCTATTTTTTGAGTTCAGATTCAGTTCATGATTCTTATGTCTATATAAATTCTTTGCCTTACATACTTAGTACATTATACATACACCGACTTCCCTATTGCTCGGGGGGGGGGTGTGTTCATGCTCATAGGCTCGGGTAGACGGATTGGCGGTCCGAAAGTCGCAGATATCTATCCAGCGGTGGTCGTGCGCTCTATTTGATACGGAGCTGCGGTTCATTTTGGTATGCTATTTTGACTTGTATATATGGGTATGACTAGGATCAGATGCTTGTTAGACTTGTATATAATTTGACTTGTATATATGTGGTAAGTTACACACCGGGATGTTGTCGATCGGGATCAGACGCTTGTTATGCTTGTGGTCAGCCAGGCTATAAGATGAGGGAGTGCCCGATAAGGGGTGGTGCAGACATTGTTCGGCCTACAGGGTCTATAGCTAGTTCTTTTTCATCTGTACGCCCTCCAGGGCTATGGTTGCAGACCCCAGCAGGATGAGGTAGAAGGAGGAGTGGAGCATCTAGCTCGAGTGGGCCTCAGCACCGCGTCTATGCACTAACCGGTAGACACGATTGTGAGTCATCCCCTGATGTTGTCATAGGTATATTATCGGTTTCTTCCTATGATGTATACCTTGATTGACCCCGGATCTACTTTGCCATATATTACTCCGTTTGTTCTTCCCGTAAATTTGGGGTAGAGTCTCCGTCAATTAAACCTTTTGAGGTATCTACGCCAGTTGGCAACCCAGTCATAGCTAGGCGGGTGTATCGAGGTTATGCAGTTATAGTGTGTAATCGTCATACCATAGCAGATTTGATTGAGCTAGATATGATCGATTTTGATGTCATTATGGGTATGGATTGGTTAGCTTCCTGCTATGCTAATGTCGATTGTAGAACGAAGGTTGTGCGGTCCCAATTTCTAGGCGAACCAGTTTTAGAGTGGAAAGGTAATGCTGCTTCACTGAGGGGTAGGTTTATTTCCTGCCTTAAAGCAAGTAAGATGATTAGGAAAGGGTATATCTATCATTTTGGTTCGGGTGCGGGGATGTACAAGTAGAGTCATGAGACCTTCAACTGTTCCCGTGGTTAATGAATTCCCGAGAGGGTGTTTTCAGATGAGCTACTAAGCATTCCGCCGGAGCGGGGGATTGATTTTACTATTGATCTATTACCATATACCCAGCCAATATCCATTCCTTTTTATGGAATGGCACCTGCCGAGTTGAAGAAATTGAAGGAGCAACTAAGGGATTTACTTGAGAAGGGCTTCATTAGACCCAGTACATGTTTGTAGGGAACAAAGATATTTATAAGAAAGAAGGATGGCTCCTTGCGAATGTGTATTGATTATAGGCAATTGAATAAAGTGACTATAAAGAATAAGTATCCACTTATGAGGATTGATGACTTATTTGATCAGCTGCAGGGCACCAAGTATTTCTCGAAGATAGACTTGAGATCGGGATATCATCAGGTTAGGGTAAAAGAGGAAGACATTCCGAAGATGGCTTTCAGGACTAGATATGGGCACTATGAGTTTCATGTCATATCATTCGGGTTAACTAATGCTCCAGCTGTGTTTATGGACCTGATGAACTGTGTATTCAGACCTTTTCTAAATTTGTTCATGATTATATTCACAAATGATATTTTGGTTTATTCGCGTCGGAAGGTGAGCATACGGATCATCTATGCGCGATTGCCCAGAGTTTGCGGGGGATAGGATAGAGTTATATGCGAAGTTTTCAAAGTGTGAGTTATGGTTGAACTCGTGGCTTTTCTTTGTCACGTTATTTCGGATGAAGGCATACGAGTAGATACTCAAAAGATTGAGGGTAATGGAATTTGACAAGACCCGCGACTTTTTTTTTGAGCAGGATACGTAGTTTCTTGGGTTTAGCTAGTTATTATAGAAGTTTCGTAGAAGGATTTTCTTCTCTTTCAGCCCTGTTGACTAAGCTGACTCAAAAATCAGCTAAGTTTCAGTGGACGGATGCATGTGAGCGGAGTTTTCAGATATTAAAGGATAAATTGACCTCAGCACCCGTCTTGACTCTTCCGGAGGGAACAGATGGCTATGTGGTATATTGTGATGCTTTAGGTATTGGATTGGATTGTGTATTAATGCAACACGGTAAGGTTATTGCTTATGCTTCTAGACAGCTGAAAAAGCACGAGAAGAACTATCCAACTCATGATCTTGAGTTAGCTGCGGTGATCTATGCCTTAAAAAGGTGGCGGCACTACTTATATGGAGTTCACATTGATATCTATACCGACCATAAGAGTCTTCAGTATATCCTTAAGCAGAAGGAGTTGAACTTACATCAAAGGCGATGGTTAGAGTTGTTAAAAGATTATGATGTTAATATTCTGCACCATCCTGGGAAGGCCCATGTAGTAGCTGATGCTCGTAGTCGTATGTCCATAGGTAGCCTATCTTATGTGCGGCCAGAGAAAAGGGAGATAGTCTGCGAAATTTGTCAGTTGGCTAGCCTTAGAGTTCGGTTGTTAGGCTTAGGTGATACAAGAGTTACAGTCCAAGATACAATGATGTCATCTTTGGTAGCTGAGATAAAGGAGCGTCAGTATGAAGATCCTGTCTTAGTACATTATCGGATACAGCTCCTCATAAAGAAAAGACCCCCTTCGTAGTCACAGGAGATGGAGTACTCAGATATCGAAGTAGGTTATGTATTCCTAATATTGCAGGCCTTCGTCGACAAGTTATGGGGGGAAGCCCACTATTCTCGCTATTCTATTCACTCGGGCACAACAAAACTGTACCATGATCTCAAGGAAGTTTATTGGTGGGATGGTATGAAGAAGGATATAGCGGAGTTTGTCGCTCAGTGTCCAAATTGTCAGCAAGTTAAGATAGAGCACGGAAAGGCGGAGTGTTATTGCGGACTATTGAGATACGTACGGAAGAGAGGTAATTAATATAGATTTTATTGCAGGTTTGCCCCGGACTCGACATAAGTATGACTCAATATGGGTTGTAGTTGATAGACTCACAAAGTCAGCCCACTTTCTACCTATCAGGACTACCCTATTCAGCTGAAGATTATGCGGAGCTTTATCTTGGGAGATTGTCGACTTCATGGTGTTCCTTTACACAGGCTATTATTTCGGATGGGGGCGCGGTTCCCGGCTAACGTCTGGAAATCTTTCCAAAATGGATTAGGGACTTAGGTGAGTCTTAGTACCGCCTTTCACCCCCAAACAGATGGGCAGGCTGAGCGTACTATACAAATACTTGAGGATATGCTGAGAGCTTGTGTGATTGATTTTCGAGGGCGTTGGGATGAGCATTTTCCACTCGTTGAGTTTGCGTATAATAATAGTTACCATTTCAGTATTCAGATGGCTTCTTATGAAGCTTTATATGGGCGGAGATGTAGGTCACCTATAGAATGGTTTGATGTTGGAGAAAATCAGTTAGTAGGCCCAGACTTAATACAGCAAGTAGTTGACAAAGTGAAAGTGATTCAAGAAAGGTTATTAGCGGCACAGAGTCGACAGAAATCCTATGCAGATAATCGGCGGCATAAACTAGAGTTTGAGGTAGGCAATTGGATTTTCTTAAAGATCTCTCCTATGAAAGGAGTGATGAGATTTGGCAAGAAGGGTAAGTTGAACCCGCGATACATTGAGCCATATAAAATTATTCGTCGATTAGGTAAGGTAGCATATGAGCTAGAGTTACCTTCCGATTTAGAGTACGTATTATCAGTTGTTCCATGTGTCCCACGGTCCGTAAGTGTGTTGGAGATCCTTCGAGAGTTGTCAGGCCCATCATGATGTTCGTGTTACCGAGCAACTATCATATGAAGAGAGGTTCCCATTGCAATCTGAATAGACAAGTTCGAGGCTAAGAACTAAAGATGTAGCTCGGTTGAAAGTTCTTTGGAAAAACAATAATAGGGACGAAATGACTTGGGAGGCGGTAAGATATGAAGTTCGAAGTATCACATTTGTTTCCACTCCCAAAGAAGTTCGGACACGTACGTCATTGTGTCTTCGGGTGCGTAATGCTTTCCTTCTTATAGTTCCTTGGTCATGTGGGGCCATTATTGTCATTTTTGTTGTAGCCCTGTGAGGCACTGTATATTTTGAGTTGTTGTGACAGGATGGTAGTGGTATAGTTACAAGAAAAACTCTGGTGAAATTCTCATAGAATTCATAAAGAGATTAACATTCGAGGACGAATATTTCTAAGGGGGGAGGAATGTTACACCTCGTAGTTTTGTATGTTAAGGTTCGTTAGGTGTTAGTTGTGTAATTGTGGATACTGGAGTACCTTCTTGGATATATGAGATTATGCAACTCCACCTTATGATTGTAGGCTTAAGTCATATAATAAGCTAGAAAAGGATTGGAGGGCAAGTGGATTAAGGAAATTAAGTTCGTTGGAACTTTTGAGAGAAGTTGGGCAAGATTTTTTATGGTGATTTTGGTCTAACTTGGGAAAAGTATATCTTTTAGCATATGAAGAGTTTTGAGGTAAAGTAACAGCCTAAATTGATGTTCAGGAAGTCTAGTTTCCAACGCAACGTATGTATGTGTTCTGTTGATTATAAAAGTACATTCACCAACACCTAGTCATCTGTTGTGTTCTAATGCTTACTGACTTCCTTGGGGGGTTGGAAAGGTCAACACTCAATTTTGTGTTGTTCCTGGCCGCCGAGCCATCTACGAATTCTTGGATAGGTAACTTCTTCGGAGTACTTCTTGACTTGATGCCTGAGGTGAGGAATGGCTTCAAATGCCCAAGCCTAGAAAAAAAGATGCCATAAAAAATCAAAATAGTGATTGAAATAGTAAAAAAAAAATGGTAAAACATTGGGAAAAAAATTTACCAAAAAAAGCCGGGAACCCATGAGGTTTTTGTCTTCCCC
>NC_081344.1:31417140-31445833 GCF_029784015.1 Lycium ferocissimum
CTAAGGCAAAAATGAGAAGATGCCTCACCGAGCGCGGGCCAAGGCATGGACACTGCTCGCCTTGAGCCTCACTCAGCGAGGTCGGCCAAAAAAAAAAAACTTGAATCTTTTTTTTAGTATCGGGTCGACCCGACTTGACCCAGCCAAAAAAATAAGAATTAAAACCTCTTTCCCTCCTTATTCCCCCATTTCAATCGTACCCCATTCCCCTAAAACTCTTCACCACTTCAAACCTTCATCTCTATTCTAGGTGTGTGCCCTCTAAATTCTTGTAAGTTTTTCTTTCCTTCTATTTTCGTTTTATTTTTCTGAATCTTGGTATGTGTTCATCCCATTCCCACATTATATTAAATGATGAAATTGCTTCTAAATTAATGCATGTGTTCTAAAAGTATGAAAAATAGAAGCTTTTGAGTTTATGTTAACTGTGGAAGTTGATAATGTGAAATTTTGATAATGGAGAATGTGGATTTCAAAATTGTGATAATGATTGAAGTTTGGGTGTTGCTTAGTACTTGAATGCCATGCAAAAATTTTGGTTGTTCATCACCCTTTAACCATCAAATAGGTTGTTGCACAAACAATGTGTCCCAAGTGTTCGATGAAATGCCCCAAAGTATAGTCATGGGCAGAATGGTCCCAACGATGGATGGATGACGACCGTCTTGAGGGAACATTAGTCGTAGGATATTAGGATGTGTGATTTGCCTCACGAATGTGCAAAAATTTAAATTTGGGGTGGGTTGTTGGAATTTCAAGCTATGAAAGCTTTGAAATTGGGTGTTACTAGTCGCGTCAATAAAAATGTTGACAAACAAAATACATGGGAAGTTTGAGTACCATTAACGTGACTAGTTGACAACCACACTAGCGAACTAAGTGTGGGGTCGTTCCGACACCCAATTGGCTTAGTTATTTAGCCACTTTTGACACTATACTAATGTTTTTGTTTAGTTGACACAGGTGCTTAAAGGATGGGAAAAGCCAACCAAACAGGAGGCAAAGAAAAGGAGAAAGCCCTTTGATAATCCAACTAGGAAAAGAGCTCGTACTGGCAAATCATCTCAGGGCTAGTCTTCACATGGCCCTAGCTCTATACCGGTTGTGGATGAAGGTAGCCAACTGAAACAAGCTGACCAACCTAAAGGGCAAAAGAAAAAGAGGGCAAAAAGAAAGTATGGCCTGTATTGGGTGCAGGATTACGAGCGTGAGTGGTACAAAAATTTAAAATCCACGAAATGCCTACTTGAGATACCTGTTCAGGAAGCTAGCCTCAAAGCACAACATTTTGACATCTGGGAGCGAGTTTATGAGTTGGGCTTGCAGTTTGTCTTCCAAGACCCGGGTATAGGTAACATGCATTTAGTGCGTGAGGTGCATGCTAATTGCGTTGTTGATGATTTAGATGGAATTTGTGTTCGAGATGTGGTAGTGCCTTTCACTAATGACTACATATGTGATTTTTGGGGGACCCCGAAGGGGTGTTGACAAGGATTCATTTGAGCAGTTGGTTTGTCGGCCTCCTTATCGACAGATGAGGTATACTCTATATGGGCCCCAATCTAATGCTGGGTGGCTTCGCAGGTCTGATAATAACGCACATGAATCTTTCCCCCTTACCCACATGACACAAAAGGCAAGGATGTGGCTTTGAATTATATGTGCGAGGATTATGCCAGTTGGCTACTATTTTGGTATAAGTAGAGAGAGGATCTGCATGGTGTATGCTTTGATGACGGGTCAGCGAATTAATATGGGGGCGATATTGAAGAGAAACATGAAAAAAGTTCGCTAAGATCATGAAGCCTGCAGGTTTTTATTTGGTAAGACCCTCACTCATATTTGTCGTAAGGAGGATGTGGATGAGGAGGATCTAGATAGTAAGGTGCCAGTGATAGGACCAGCTGTTGATGTGACACGGGTGAAAAACCCGGATGATATTCATGGGCAAACTCTGACAGCTTCTCAGCGTTATGCTAGATATGACTCCATCATGGACAACATGTATGCACTCTAGCGCCTTCAGTTGACACTTAGTCCAGACGCTGCTATAGCTGAGTAGCTAGCGTATGTTGATGAGCGATTTCCGTTCAATGCGCACGCCAGGATGTTATGCAAGTTTGGGGAGCAGCATGAGGAGCCCTTAGATGATGATATACCTATTGCGAGCCGGAGCGGGGAGCTAGTAGATGTTGTTGTGGATAAGGATGAGCAGGTGGATAGTGATGCGGGTGATCCAGATAGTGCGCCTAGGAGTGGTGACGAGGAGTCTGGAGATGCTGCTGAGTCCGGAGATGATGCGGATGCTGCTGATGATGAAGAGTCAGAAGATGTTGATGCTGACTATCATGATGAGAGTGATCACTAGACAGGGAATTATTTCTTACCCTTATTTTGTCTTTTCATTTGTGCACTGGGGACAGTGCTTGATTTTAAGTGTGGGGTGGGGAGTAAACTCTTTTATTTTGGGTCTATAATATTCAGTACTATGTTAAGTATCCTTGTTATAGGTTGTGGTACTTCAAACTATTCATGTCCTGCAATAAGTAGTAATTCTTTGATAGCCACGTTGTTGCCATCCCTTTTGTTGGTTTATCGTATAATATTTGATCCTAAACTCCTAAAGCACTTTAGAAATTTAGCGCTTAAAAGTAAATGGGAAGATATAAGGGGAAGTTAAGGTGAAAATTAGAGGAAAATAAGATTGAGGGTGCACTTGTTGAATATGTTGATAGTAGGGAGTCGTAAAAAAAAAAAAAAAAAAGAAAGAAAGAAAAATTGCTCCTTGCTAATGGTGTACGCAGAAAATAAAGAGAGTGCTTAATGTTAAAGGGTGCATAAGGTGAAGTGAAAAAGAATGGTTGAAATATTGATGAAACAAGAGGAAGCGCATAAAGGATTGATAACGTGTATGTCTTAAAGTGCTTAGGGAGGTTAGTCACTATTTACCCAAATATATCCTACCTGTCCCTTAGCCGACATTAAAACCATAAAAGTCCTATTTGATCCTATTCTTGATATGCTTTTGTTAATAGAGTATGACACTAAGGGCAAGCCTATGGTACGTTATATGAGCATGCGAATCTTCTTGTGAGGGTGAGAGTAATTCTTTCTATTCATCGCCTGTATTATGTGTTGATTGAAAATGTTGGGCAACTCTCTTTGAAGTGAGGGGACATGATTGTTAAGAGATTGGTAACATGTTTGATTCCTTTGTTAGGTAGCAGGATTGTTTTTGCCTATATTCTGAATTGCGAGTCAGTTAGAGGCTAGGATGTTGGACGAAGTTGTTGGCATGTGTGAAATTTGTGGAAGGTTTGAGATGTTTGCTCGTAAATGCTTAAAATGTCGTGGTGACCTTTTTCTAATGCTGACCTGTTCAATGTGGTAGTGTTTTTTGAATCCAAAGTAAAGTTGGGTGTGCCTAGTGTTTTGTTCGAGGATGAACAAAGGTTTAAGTATGGGGTGGTGATGTTAGGCGTGTTTATGCGCTTATCCTCCGTATATGACCCATATTCTACCTTTTTAGAAGACGAATTAAGCTAAATACACCTAACTAATCAATACTCTTGCATTGCAAGCTAAATTGTATGTGTTTGTTGCAATCAGGAAATTTCAGAGAAAATACGTGGTAATTCGAACGGAATAGGAAACTGCATACAAGACTCGTCCAACGTGAAGGAAGATGAATGAAGAAAAATGGCTAAGTTTAAAGTTGACATGTGACCTCGCTGAGCGTTGCTCAAGGCGAGGCACAGTTGAGTTTTAAGCCTCGCTCAGTGAGGGGGGTGTCCAAAATTGCAGAAGTTGGAGAAAATTTGCTAAGTGTGAAATTGAAGAGTGACCTCGCCGAGCGTGGCTCAAGGCGAGGCATGGGCAAGTTTTGGACCTCGCTCAGCGAGCATGGGCATAAAAAATGCAAGAATCGTGAATTTTTTTTCTAAGTGTAAAACGAGAGGGGGACCTCGCCGAGCGTGGCTCAAAGCGAGGCCCTGGCAAGTTTTAGGGGTCGCTCAGCGACCTCCCTAGAGAAAAGGGCACTCATGCTAATTTTTAGACCCATTTTTGGTGGGCTTTGTAGGGTTATTTCTCAACACTATAAATAGTACCCTTGGTCATTTTTGAGGGATATCACGTATTTTTCACAGAGAGCAAAGAGTAAGACTTATCATCGTAGGGTTTGAACTTTTATCTTCTTAAATTCATCTTTTCTTCATTCAAGCATGAAATTTAATTGTTGTAATCCGACTATGAGCAGCTAAGCTCCCTTGTTCTGGGGTTATGGCTAAAGTATGATTGTTATCGTATGAACTTGAGTTGATGTTTATTCTATTTATCATATGAGTTATTTACATAATCTTGTGCACGACTATTTCTTGCTTCGCGCCCAGTAGGATATCTATTTTATTCTTAGATTGAACTCGAGAGAGAAATACTAATATAGAATGAAGGTTGATCGGAGTACGATCCTAACCTTGGGAATTAGGAGCAGAGATTCGCATCAGGATAGAGATATACCTAGTTCCCCCTACTTGGTCGATATACAAGAATTATGAATGCGTTTTTATGAATGTTAATGATCATAGAGATATAGGTATGAAAGTAATACGATTAGGTGACTAGAGAACTCGAGAGATTCATAGTCATAAAATTAACCCTGTCAATCAGTAACTAAATAAAGAATAAGAGTCAACGATAGTGCATGCGTAACATGAATATGATAGTGCCGTAACCCTGGAATGTCTTCTCTCTGTGATAAACTCAACTTATAACCACGTTTGTTACAAATTGTTCACATAAGTAGTAGTTATTTACTTTTTGCTTTATTTAGTAACCTAAACAAACATCCTTTTATTTACTTGCATAATTAGTGGCGATAGTATATTTTCATAGAACCGTTGATCATAAGTCTCTGTGGATACGATAACCGACTTCAAAAGTCACTATATTACTTGGCGACCATGTATACTTGCGTGTGTGTTGGGAGCAACAAGAATCCTCTTGAATGTAGATTTTCCAGCTTGGAAGGAGAAACCTTAAGTAGTTAAGGAGACGTAAAGGTATGTTAAGGCTAACCCTTTCCTTCTTATGGCATGATCACTTCGATACGAGCACATATACAAATGTCCTCCATGATGACTCCATTTCTCAAAATACTAAAGCTTATAGTTCTTGATGTTCTTATGATATTATTGAACTTTGTTTCATGATTATTTATCTTGTTCCTTGTTGTTGATCTCATCTTATGGTAATTGTTCCTTCAAGGTGAGATATAGTGATGATGATGATTCCATAATGACAATCGGAGGTTTACCAACCTTACCTTGATATATTTATAGCTTTTATTTGGGCCCCTCATGTACTTTATATATACATATATATACATATATATATATATGTATATATATATATATATATGTATGTATATATATATATATATATGTATGTATATATATATATATATATATATGTATGTATATATATATATATATGTATGTATATATATATATATATATATGTATGTATGTATATATATATATATATATATGTATGTATATATATATATATATATATATATATGTATGTATGTATTTTCTCGCGCACCGCGCTATAGTCGGTCGGGCAGGCACGTAGATGTGCACACCACTGCAGTGGGTAGGTTATGATGTTACCCCCAACACCGGATGCCCCGGACGCCGGATGATGATGATAACACCGAGCCTAAATGGACGGGCAGGATACTATATATATGTATATATGAAAATGTTTTTTTTTTAAAAAGCTAGCATGCGTGACATCCGCCTTGAAAGTCATTCAGAGGTACCAATTGATCTGTTTGTCTTATGCTGTCTTCATACTTTTTTTATTTTGTTACTCATGCCTTACATACTCAGTACATTATTCGTACTGACGTCCTTTTGTTTGTGGAAGCTGTGTTCATGCCCGCAGGTAGACAGGGAGACGAATCAGGCCCCCAGGCTACTTCATCAACGGTTGTACAGGAACGCTCCATTGTTCTGGAGCTGCGGTTTAGTTGGTACTATTATTTTGTGTACATATATGGGGATGGCGGGGTCCTGTCCCGTCTTTAAGATATTATGCACTCCATGTAGAGGCTCGTAGACGGATGTATATAGTTAGATGTTCTATAACCTCATCGGTTCATATTTTTGTATATCCTTTTTAGCAGCCTTGTCGGCTTGCGCATATGGGCATAGTTGATGATGATTATATAAATGTGCATTTATCTTGTGGACTCATGCCCTTACAGATTATGATATTCATGAGTTATCTTTGCGGTCCACCTAGATATCATTATGAGATGTATGTTAAGAGGTGCGCGGTAGGTTAGCTTCGAGTGCCCGTCATGACCCTCTAGCGGGGTCGTGACAGGCATATACTTAGACGATATTGTCGGAGAATGCATATAAACCTTCGGGTATGAAGTTGGATTGGATGTTGTCTTAGGTTGGGCCCTGTTGTGTGATTGGGGTTAGCCACCTCGTTGTGTTGTGACTTATCTTGTTCTATTGTTGTTGGCTTAATGCCACGTGGAGATAGTAGATATTGGAGACTATTGATATATCCTGGTTATGATATTGTAGTATCTTACTTATTGTCATTTGAGACGAGGATAGTGATTCCATTATGGCTTATTGTGTAGCCTTTTCATGATATTGTTGGTATGCCCATGTGAGGTACTTTTGATATTCATTGATTATTGACGTTGAACTCATACATTGCACGCATTCTTATCCTTCATGATATACTGTTGATACATTGATGATACTTGAGGAAACACTGTTATGAGCTGGGCTCAGTTGGATGAGAGTGACGTGAGGACCGATGTCCGATGTTTATCCCGGAATCGAGGATGAGTGGTAGCGATTGCCGAGGTTGTTGCCGGTATTGTCAGGTAGCGATTGCTAAGGTTGTTGCCGGAATCGTGAGGTACATGGACTTCCTAGGTCCCCCATGGGTTGTGCTGCCGAGATGTGATGTTCCTCATCGGAGTACACGCGTACGGTGCATATGCATTGCATTCATATTCCATACATTATTGCATTGCATTGTACTATGGCTTTTATTGTGATATTCTTGCGAAGTACTTGTGATATACAAATTTGGATTGATATGTTGAAACTTGGCACACTTGGGTTTAGATGCTATAACATTGGTGATGACGTGTACTTGGTTACTGGCTCGTGTTTGACTTATACCTTGTTGATTTACTTGTTTATCTTACTTTATTGCCTTGATATATATTAGCTAATCCTAGTCGGCCTATGATACCTACCAGTACTTGTTGTTTGTACTAACCTGCACTTGCTGCATTCTTTTATGAATGCAGAGTCATGTAGGTTCGACCTCTACACCTCGTGGTTGATAGTCGTTCGAGGATCTGCTGATTCGAGTCTTTAAGATGAGCAGGGGGACGCTCGCTGCCCGAAGATTCCTCTATCCTGTCACGACCCAACCCCGTGGTCTTGGCCTACCTGCCGTGGGCCCCGCAGGCCACGAGAAGAAGATAACCCAAGAAGCGACCCACTAGGCGGAAGCGCACCATCTGAACTATCCCTATACGAACACTCCCTCATAATGTGGCCTTGACGGCCACAAGAAAAGCAAGCACCCGTGGCCCGGTAACATTCTCCAGGGTGACGCCCCCTGCAATAAGGACATCTCGGTATAGGCGGCCCCGTCCGACCAGAATCTCTGTCCACCTGCGAATCTGAAGCCACTGGGGGGGGTCGCACGCACACTGAGTACACACGATCTGGTCTCCGATCGGAGGACTGTGGGGTATACTTTGTGCAGGCTGAGAAAGCTATCTAATACGCGATCGAGACTGCCCGCCTCGAAACTCCCCAGAATAACTAACTGATCTGGCCCTCTTAGGCTGGCCTCGATCATAATCTCTGCCCGACTGATCCTCTCTGTGCCGGTCCTCTATCCCTTGCGCATAGGCTTGTAACCGGGAAATATCCATACCCGGGCGACGTCATCGCCATACTGTTCATCAACTTAAGTAGCGATCGACCCCTATCACATACGGTGCATCTGTCGGCCATATCCGCCACAATAGTCGGTGCATATACGGCCGGGGAGTCAAACTCTAAGGGCGTACTCACGGACACTCCGCCGTGCCGGCTCTCGGCCCGCAAAAATCTATCAACTGCGGCCCGCCGCAACTGCGGGGGCAAAAGTGGGGAGAAAGGCGGCTATAAACTCGTTCCAAGTAGGCTGGAGGCGCATCTTTGCCTACGGACAGCTCCCGGGACTCGTACCCAGTGTGGCAACATCCCGTAACTGGTGTGAGGCTAACTCGACAGACTCGGTCTCGAAGCCACGACCGAGTCTCAACGAGCGGCTGCGCTGCCGAATAAAATCACGAGGGTCCTCCTCGGGCTTAGACCCACAATAAAACTGCGGGGGTTACAAGTCAAGAAATCACGAACCCTCGAAACTATCACGCTGCCGCCATCGTTATCCCCTAGCCCGCGTCCACGAGGCCTGCCCCGCCTACTATCCTCGTCAATAACTGTACCGCATCTCTCATCGCCACCGTACTCCGCCCCCGGGGCTGAGGCTGCGGCGCCGGAGCCTGGGCTAATGGCGGCGGGCTCCCCCGATCCATAGTGGCCGCCGCCCCGAGCCCCTCTCGACGGTGGTGGCATAGCGAGCCTCGCCTGGCTGGGGCATAACCTCGGGTATAGTCTGAGCATGGGCCCTAGTAACCCTCTGGGCCTGGCTAATCTCTCCAACCACCACTGACTTGCCCTTCTGGGCAGCCGTTGCCTTCTTCGGAGGCATCACTGAAAAATATAACAATCGGTCAGAAAAGAGTCATCCTAATAGCACAGCTCTATCGCACGATCTAAGATCCAAAGAAAGGCAACATCCTAAATGTCCTGTAGCCTCCTGTTTATAGATGTGGTGCACAACACACCGATAAACAAGACTCTACGAGACACGGCCTGTAGACATTCCGAGGACAAACCGCTCTGATACCACTTTTGTCACGACCCAACCCCGTGGGCCACGACTAGCGTCCGAGCTGGACACCCGTACGTACCTACTTACTGAATCGACATAATCATATCATATTCATGCCCAACATTGCTAATTTATATGAATATTATTCTGAAGCGATCGCAAATATCGTACATATCATATCGAAACATAATCATAAATATATATACAAACCAGCCGTTAAGGCCGTTAGCACAAACCACAGACATAACCGAACAATGGCGACCCATGACCCACATATATGTCTACAGGCCTCTAATACAGACAACAGAATCATATGACGGGACAGGGCCCCGCCGTACCCAGAATAGTCATAAACACAAAGATATGTATAACTAAAAGATCTGTACCAAAAGTGTGGGCTCCGGATCAAAGGAGCACTCCGAACAGCAGAACAGATATCCTAGGCTGACCAATCACCTCAATACGCGTATGTACCTGCGTGGCATGAAACGCAGCCCCCGAAGAAAAGGGGGGTCAGTACGGAAAATGTACCGAGTATGTAAAGTCAGAAATACTGTACACAGAATCATAAGCAAATCCAGATGTACAAAAGTATAGTCAACAAACCATAGTCAGAACCAGGCATACGGAGGTATAGCGGACAGAGCCTTATCAAAAATCAGAGGTGCAGAAGTCTGACATACTGAATCATGATCGGAGTCAGAAGTACAGAAAATGCGTACCTTATCTAGAATATCAAAATGCCTACTTTCCGATTTTAAGTGATGCAAATCAGAGTCATACACAGGGCACAGGAACATGGTCGCCACTCCCGTCTCTGGCGCCATGACACATCATAACGTAGACACGGTGCCGGGGACATATACCACGCGGGAAATCGGACATATCATAATATAGACACGGTATCCGGAACCGGACATATACCACGAGAACCCGGAACCGGTCACATCATAATCCATATACACGGTGAATCGGGGACGGACATATACCACAGTACCCCGAACCGGACACGGTAACCGGAGACGGACATATACCACGGATCTCGACCGACCACCGTACTCCGGAGACGGACATATACCACGGTACTCCGGAGACGGACATATCATACTCCATATACACGGTAACCGGGGACGGACATATACCACAGTACCCCGGAACCGAACACCTCGTACTTCAGGATTTATGTGTGGAACCCGGCCCTCAGACAAAGGGCTCGGCGAACCAAACGCACGATACATACCGGCCCGGGATCCGGTGAAGGAGATCATAACATGTGCACGAGCAGAGTAGTAAGAAACTAAATGCGCATAAATCAAGACTCTATGGAATGATCGAACGTACTGTCAGAATATTCGTAACAGATTACTTAATCGGAATGCTTATATCAGAAGACTTATATCAGAATATTTATGCCAATATTCTTGTATCAAAATATTTGTATCAGAATGCTTGTATCAAAATACTTATGTCAGAATACTTATATCAAAGTACTTATATTATAATACTTATAGTAAAATGCTTTTATCGAAACATTTATAACAGATTACTCTTAACAGATTCCTTATATCAAACCACATCAGAATATTCACATCAGAGCGCGTATATCGGAATGCTTATCCCAAAATATTCATATCAAAATACTTATATCAGGATTGGGAGTACTCATATCGGACTACTTGTACCGGAGTATTTATTTCAGAATAGTCAAATCAGATTACTTGTAACAGAATACTTATGTCAAACATTCATATCGGAGTACCTGTATCAAAATACGTATGTCAAATATCCCTATCAGAATACTTATATCACGATGCTTATACCAAGATACCTGTATCAAATATTCATATCGGGCTACTCGTATCAGAGTATTTATATCAGAATATTTGTGCCGGACTATTCATATCAGAGAGGGCCTACGAAAACATATCAAACTCGAAACTAAAGAGCAGAATTACCCCAAAGTACGTTTCATAAGTTAGTGCGAACGATAAGTCATTTGGGAGAGAAATAAGACGACAATCGTGATACATACCTTCTTGGTTGTTCCAACGGATTACGTCGAGCAAGCTTTTTGAAACCGTTGGGATATGTCAAAATATTTCATAGGTCTCAACGGAATAGTTAAAACAACTATCGTTTAGTAGTCGGAACAATACCCAAGAGTTTCCTTTAATTATCGTACGGAAATGGGTCAAATAGATCAAACAAGGGAAGTCTCGGGAATTGTGGGCCCACCTCGGGTCAAGTCGAGTAACGAACATAAAAATGTGGTCATTATGTCTCATGGGATCATTCACGAATATTTCAAGGCATTCTGCTTTCATTTTCAAAGGTTACGGACGTTTGAACATTGCTTTACATTAACGCGTAAGTTATTGATTCAATTCTACTGAATGAAAAAGGAATAAATTTAGGTGTCGTTTCCGAGGAGTGGGACTTTCCCCGAGGGTCGGATTTTGACCTATCATAACTAGGACATGCCAAGAGAAGGAGAGGTGAACTTTACATACCTTTCTTGCCTTTTTTGCTCGCCAAAAGTCAAATCCCGTTTCGTTCAAAACCTACAAATGGTCACATTTGCCAATTACTATTCATAAGGCTTAAAATTTCAATCTTAACCAATACTTGTCTGCAGAAATTTGGGCAGCATCTCCCCTATACATACAACATCCCCGAGATTTAACTCGGCCCCAAATACCAACAACCAAACCAACAATAATACCAACAACATCAACGATCGGCTAGAAATGCATTCTAACCTAAATAGTCTTCTTTTCCAAATAATGCAACAACTCCCAATCTAACTTTGCATTTTCAAATCAATGTCAATATTTTCATATTTCTATACTAGCCAAGATCATTCCAATATAATTAGGAAGCGTTTTATATCATTCTACAAAATATTTGCAAAATATACAAAAATCCCACCGAAACCATAATTCATTCGAAACTTCCAACCTTCGACATAAGTATTCATAACACATTTTCATCTTCTAATTTCATTAACAATAATCATAATTTGCACCTTGAAAACTTCATTTCTATAATATCATAAAATCATACTAAAATGACATAATCTTCTACGAACAATTTCAATGCCAACTTAAACCATTTAACCTTCATTTACATTATAAGGATCACAACAACACAACCAACATATTAAACAAAATTAGTTCATTTCCGTTTTTCTCTTCCATACCACACGGCTCCATACCCATTTTACAACTTCAACCAAATTCATTCAACTTCCATTTCCAATATAGATTCCACCATAACCGCAACTAGAATACAACAAAAAATTCAACTCATATTATCCATACAACAATATACATATACGGCCACTTACATATATGCACACCACTTTGCAAACTTCCATATTTTTCATAATTTCCACTCATTTCTACATTCTACAACATAAACAAACCTTCATAACATGATAAAAGAAATTAATTCTTACCTTTTTTCTCCAAACTTCTTCACTTGGATAAGGTGCTAAATTGATGAAACAAGTGCCCTTTCTTCCAAAATAACTACACCAAGTTGTAAAGGACCCTTGAATTAGTAGGAATACCACAAGAAAATAATTTTTGAAGAAAGATTTCAAAGGGCAAAATTGAAGGGCATGGCCAAATGCCATGTTTCTTTTGCTCTTCATCTTTTGTTTTTCTCCTCTTCTAATTTTCTTGAAACTTCTATATGTCTCAAGACAACTAAGTGGTCCCTTTTATTTAATTGTCACATGGATAATTCACTTGGGCTTGGGTCCTTTTTATGGACCATGGCCGGATGGCCCCCCCTATTGGGCCTCTTCTTCTCTTTTTATTTTTTTGAGCCCAATTGGCTATAAATCTTGTTTTGAAATTCCCGAAACTAATTTCCAAAATTCCAATTTTGCCCTTGGCCTTCCTCAATATTTCACATTCATATTTTTCAAGAACAACAACATACATATTGACCAAAATCAACATATTACCTTATTCTTACAAGTCACAATTATTTTCAAATTTCCCAAATATGCAAAAGTACGGGACATAACATATCCATTATGTCTTTATTTCCGTTCTAACACATACTTTTGAGACTATTGATGTATTTTATTACTTTCACACTTGTAGTATCTAGTTAGAGGCTCTTGTATGGTTAGACCAGACGCTGGGTGGATTTTATGTATTTCCTTACTTCTGCATGTTTCTATATCATTATTGTCAGACTTATGTATTTTTGTCTCTTCCGCTTATTTTTTATTTATTCATGATTTTACAACTGTTGGGATAAGAGTTCGCTTACCGAGGTGGGAAAGGTAGGTGCCCGCGCGACTCAGCGAAACTAGATAGTGAGAATACTCTGTATTTGCAATCTAGATCTTGCCCGGTTTATCATGCTTGAATTCTTAGGATAGTTTGGTTGTTGAAATGATCTTAGGCTATCTTTGTATAAATTAGTCATTTTGCCTTATAAGCCATACCCAGAATGTAAATAATCCCTAGTTTCCCCTTTTGAGCCTCTGACCTTTTTCTTGACTAGCCGTTAACAAACCCGTACCCTTTTTTTGAACTGATTCCATCTTTCCACCCGTTCCCTCCTTGACACTATTAGAGAAGAGAGGATAAACGCCTAAGTTGGGGGTGATACAAGTGTGAAGTAGAGGCTAAAATCCTAAGTTGGGGGTGGCGAGACTTATCTAGTTGAGTATCGATGTGGTTGCTGTAAATAATCTTACGAAAAAAAAAGAAAAAAAAATTATGAAAAAAAAATCAGAAAATTGTGGCACAAAAAGAAAGTCAGGTTACATTAGGTGCAAACCATATCGAGGTTGAAGAAGGGAAAAGAGGGAGAAAATAAAAGGCTAAAAAAGTGAAGAAAAATATAGTGTTCAAGGAGGGTGAGTAACTAACATCTAAATGTTTATCCTACCCGTCCCTAAGCCTACATTACAAGTCGAGAAAAAGTCCTAGTATGATCACAACCGAACCTTCCAAAGGTGAAGGCATTGAAAATAAGGGCAAGCTTATTGTACTTGCATTTTGTAGTGTATGAACATCTTTGTGAGTGTGAGTGTTTTCTCTTCTCTTTAGTCTTCGTCCCCGTTCACTGTATATATGTGTGCAGGACATTTTTTGGTCAATGTGAGGGCATAAGGACTAACATGCAAAATGTGAAACAACCATCCAAGGCGACGTTTGTGGGTCCATTAATAGTTCTGGTAATGTGATGCCATTGATTGTAGCGCCATTGTTAGTCTTAGCAGTCTCGAGTTTGTGTTGTGTTGTTGATTGTGAAAATGAGGTGGTGATCTGTGGAAAACTTGCATCTTTGGTAGTTTGGAGTCAAAACCAGTGTAGACATTGTTATTCTATTGTATCTAGTTTAGTTGAGTCATTTTTGTCTATTACTTGCTTGAGGACAAGCAAAGACTTTAAGTTGGGGGTGTTTATGTTCGTGAAATTATGGCACATGCGATATCTTTTTACGAGAAGTTTTACTTGTTTTTAAGCAAGTATGTGTCATTTTGATGTGTCTTGTTGTGTTCCAGGAAAATCGAGGAGTTAAGGACAAAAGCACAAACATTACATGATTTGGCACTGATATGAAGTTATACGGGCCATATATTATTATACGGACCGTAACCCTGGCCGCAATTAGTGGATAAGAGAAGCAGAATGATGAAGTTGGAGGATGCTTTACGGGCAACCTTCACGGATATACGGGCCGTGTAGTTGGTCGTACTTAGTGGAATTCACTGAGACAGAAAGCTGAGTTTGAAGATGAAGTTTCACGATTGAGTTTCACGGACCGTAAAAGTTTATACGGGCCGTATAAGGCGATCGTATTTTCAACTGAAGACTTGAGGAAATCTTGGCCGTATAACTTTATACGGTCCGTATTTTATGATACGGACCGTAACATGTGCCGATAGGGACTTAAGTGAAATTTTATAATTCTATATTTTTGAGACCTTATAAATAGTTCCTTGTAGGGTTTTATTTATTATCAGTTGTCAGTTTTAAACTATTATTCCTTAGCATTGAATACTCATAGTTCTTGAAGCTTTTTGGAGAACAAACAATTGCATTCATTTTATTTTCCATTTCAATCAATCAAAAGTAAGCATTATGATTTCTATTATCTTTTCTTATTCTTCTTCCACTATGAGTAGCTAATTTCTCTACTATGGTTGTGAACCTTAGGATGGCTGCTTTGTGGTTAGGGATTGGGATTGATATACACATAATGGATTATTAGAGTTTATTTATTCTTTGTTCTTCATTCAGAATTAATGGTTGAAAACATTGATTAAGGCCATAAACTTTGCTTAACTTGGGAAAGTGAGTAGGGTTTGGTAGGAATAAATAACAAGAACTCAAGGCGTTAACCCTTGTTTAATAAATTCACTTAGGAATAAGAGGAATTTACTTGGCACGAATTAACCATTCTTCATATACACTCTTTTATATTTGGGAAAATCATAAAGAGAAATAATCTTTAACTGTTGGGAAACATTAGGGATTCAAGTAGAGGTTAAGTGCATTCTATTAACGATCCATTAAAGTCATATCATGATCAATCACCATAGCATACACTTTATCTGACGGGGACACAACCTTGGTTCCTTTTACCATATATTTTACAATCCAAAGCCATTAGTCATAAAACAACCAATCTTCTACAAAACCAACGGAATACGACATTAGACCTAAAGAAAGTATTCTATGATTTTAGTAACCTTTTCACACCATATTCCCTGTGAGATTTGACCCCAACCTAGTTGGGTTACTATATTTGACACCGTCCGCTTTACATCATTTAATAGGTGTAATTTGAGCGTATCAGGGACTCGCGAAGTCCATGTACCCATTGTGACAGTTCGCATTTTCGTGGGTGGGGTCAGCGCTCGGAAAAGGTACTTCGGAATCGTTGGTGCTCTTTCGGACTTTGTTTTAAGAGAGTCGCCACCTAATTTTTAGGAAATTAAGAAAACCAGTTTTGAAGGTTTTCTTCATACACCACGAAATATCCTTCTTAATCCAAAGTTCTAGGTAAGGGTTCTGGTGATCCCTTAAGAAAGGTGTTAGGCACCCCAGTATTAAGGATCCATACTATACGGTTGACCTTCAAATTCCAATGTATGAGTATTTGCATGAACTGTTTATTTAGTGTTTATTTCCCGCAATAAAAAGTATGTCATTTGGCATATCATTTTTTGAAATAAATTGAGCATATCCCCTTTATATATAGGGTATTTAGGTTTGGATTTATAATATCTGAATACAATTAGTTCCTTTTATATATAAGGATAATAGTAGTTTTTGTAAAGATAAAAAGTCTCTTAAAAGTATGGGATAAATAAATTTTGTTCATGCTTTACTCATACATGGTCCGGGTTAATCTGTTTAATACGTTTTTTAGAACATCCTTATCTAAAACTTTATGTTTACAAATAGTTTACAAGGATTTAATTCACAAGATCTTGTTTACACAAACAACTAACTTTTGGTCCTGGAATTTATCTTTAAAACCCAATTGTTTATAACATAAGAGTAACGTTTTTTATATGGGCTTAGGCCCAAATTTATGTTCTTTTTTTTGAAAAAACAACGGTTATGTCACGACCCAGCCCCGTGGGCCGTGACTGGTGCCCTACTTAGGCACCCAAACAAGCTTACGAACCAGATTGTCATATTAGGGCATTCCCAGATTTAACAGATATTACTCGTACGGGCCCCGATAGAAGACATCACATAAATGCGAAACGAATGCTATCCTAAGCGGTCGCCGTGCAAGAATCATCATATCAAAATCAAGGCGGCGGAATGCACATCGCCGGACATACACACATCAAAATCGGAAGAGTGGTGGAATACACATCGCCCAGATGTACACACATATCCAAACATAGGGGCCGGATTGGCCATAATAACGTACGGGGCCACTTAAGAACGCAAATCAAAACCACATACGAACAAACCGGACCCATGACCCACAAATATGACTACAGGCCTCTACAAACAGAACAGAGCATACGAACATAATACAAGACGAGGCCCCGCCGTACCCGAACGATCTAAATGTACCGAATATGCATAGCAAAACATATATACCAAATGTGGGCTCCGAATCGGGAGCACTCAAAATAACGAAGAATGGGTAGCCTAAATCGGAGGATCATCCAGCCAGAGCGTGCGTGCGGGCATGAAACGCGGCCCCGAAGAAAGGGGGTCGGTACGAAGAAACTGAGTATGTAAAGCAGGAGGTACAGTAATCCAAATCATGGCTGGAGTCAGAAGATACAGAACAAATACAGAAGTAACAGATCAAACCTGTGCGGAATGCAAATGTACAGAATGCAAATAAAAGTCATGCATAAGGCTCAGGAACGTGGTCACCCCCTGACGCTGGTGCCACAACACATCATACTCCAGAAGTTTTCAAATCTCCGTACATCTCCGATCACATCATCACATCACACACATCAAATCATCAGAATATATCAGATGCCATATCACATCATAACACCATAAATGGTAACCGGCCCTATGGCGAGGTCTCGGAAACCGTAACACATCATACTGCCGAATATGTCATAATGCGCACGATCACAGAACCGGCCCGGGTACCGGCGAACAAAGTCATAATCATTGGCACGAGCAGAGTAGTGCAGAAACCATATGCAAATTTAAAAGTAAGTTCCAAGACTCGACACATAATTTCATACACGAACACTTTAGGATCAGAAAGCTCAAAATGAGTATCGAGTTAATCGGAATTAATATACAAAAGTCGCGGACTTTTAAGTAGTCAATTTTTCGAAAATTGCACCAAAGGTCACTCTCGGAAAATTTAGTATCATTCATAGTAATGAGCGTTCAAACGACATTATAGGACATTTCAAACGGACCTTAGAGTCATAGGCAAACACTTCCTTCTCTATCGTACGGAAATGAATCAAACAAATCAAATAAGGAAGTCTCGGGACTTGCGGGCCCACCTCGGGTCAGGTTGGGCGGCGGACATAAATTTCAAACATTAGGCTCCATAAAGTTACCCGAGGAAGTTTCGGAGCGATTCGGATTCATTTGTGGAAGTTACGAAGGTTGAGCATTCTTTTAACCAAATATAAGGTTTATAGTTCAATTGCGAATAAATAGTATACCAAATCAAACTCGGATTTCTAAGAAGCGAGAATTATCCCCCGAGGTTCCGATCTTAACCTAGTAGGGCTAGGACATGCCAAAAGAAGAAAAGATAGGCTTTACATACCTTATGGACGCCTTATTCTCGCTTAGACTCAAATCCGTTTGCTCCAAAATCTACAAATGGTCACAATTACCAATTGTAAGTTATAAGCCTTTAGAGATTCATTCTTAGCCCTTTCTTGTTTACGAGAAATTTGGGCGCACCTCCCATAAATTCGCTTCCCGAGGATATGACTCGGCTCGAATATCAACAACCAACCCAACAACAACATCAACCACATCAATAATCGAATTAAAACGCATTCTAGCATGAATAGTATTACTTTCTTCATAATGCAATAACTTCCATTCTAACTTCACACTTTCAATCCAATATCGACGTTTCCATATTTGTCTACTAATTCACGGCCATTCAAATACAATTTGGACACATTCCTCATTATTCTACAAAATATATAAAATTTCCATCAAACCATAATTCATCCCAAACTTCCGACTTTCAACATAAACTTCCATAACACGTGTTTGTCTTCCAATTTCATTAACAACAACCATACTTTGCATCTTAACGACTTCATTCTTATATTTACATAAACTACTACAAAGTTGCATATTTTCCTACAACAACCTTACAACATATTTTTCATGACAACAAGAACCATTTACCTTCCATTCACTTCATAATACCATAACAACACAATTAGCATACCAAACAAATTCCATAACACCTTCCCCACATAGGGCACTACACGGCCACAACACACACACACACACACCATACGGCCATGCATTCACACACCATAATCTCATGATTTTCATGCACTTTTAATCACCATAGCACATATACTTCTTCCATAACATAAAGGGATAAAATTCTTACCTCTTTCTTCAAAGTTCCACTCGCCACCAAAGTCACCTTCTTGCCAAGATAATTATACCACTTTGTAGAGAATTTTGAACTTAGTAGGAATACAAGCAAATAATAATTTTTGAATCAAAGTTGAAGTCTTGAAGATTTTTTTTTTCTTTTCCCTTTCTCTTTCTCTCTTGGCCGTGGCCTTCTCTCTTTTTCTTCTTGATTTCTCCTTTGTTTTCTTGAAGTTTCTAAGGATGATGATCCTTATATTAATTGGCACATGGAAAAATTTAATCAATTTTGTGGGTTTGGGCCATAAGTTGGCCGGCCACCCCCTCTCTTTTGGGCCTCTTTTTCTTATTTTTTTTTAGCCCAATTACTAAAATTCTTGTTTTGTAATTCCCGAAACGAATTTCCAAAATTCTAATTTTGCCCTTGGCCTTCCTCCTTATTTCCACACCACTATCTTTCATGAACCACACACACATATCTTAATCCCAATCAACATATGACCTTATTCTTTACAAATCGAAATTATTTCGCATTTTCCGAATATGCTAAAATGCCGGATATAACATCCTCCCCCCCTTTAGAACATTCGTCCTCGAATGTTATATTAGCCTTATAGGCCTCACAAACGTTTCCGGGGAGGTCCTCTTACTAACTACATACTCGTATTTGATCTGAACACTTGTAAGGGCATGCGTTTTCTAACTCCTTTTTATTCTCGTCCGACGTTACTATATTCGGGTTGTTCGGATTCCTTATTAGTCTAGCGACTCGTACAATCTCAAATAAGATATATGGCGAACAGAATCTTCATCAGAACCAGAAGATCAGACGGATGTCAGACGGAGTCATATCCGGAATCAGAAGTACAGAAGCATAGCATACGTTATATCAAGCAGATTCGTAATCAGAGCCAGACGCATAGGAGCATATCGGACAAACCCATAATCAGAGTCAGATGTACTGAACTATATCGGATAGATCCGTAGTCAGAGTCAGACGTATAGAAGTATGCCAGACAGATCCATAATCAGAATCAGACGTACAGAGATATATCAGACAGATTTGTAATCAGAGTCAGACGTACAGAGGTATATCAGACAGAAACATGATCAGATTTAGGAGTACCAAGGCATAATAGATAGAGCCTCATCAAAATCAGGGGCGCAGAAGTATAACATACAGAATTATGGTCAGGGTCAGACCATTTTCATTAATGCTTTAGTGACTTACGAAAATTTCCCTGTCGACGTTTCACTACTCACTCTAATCGTTGTCTTACCGCAGAAGTACCGTTACCACACATCCGTTCGCGATGTTTCCACATTCTCATTCTAATTCTCTTACCCACTCACTTCCTTTCCAAATATCGTCGCATTAGAATTTTCTTTTTTCGACCTTAGCTGGTAGCGTAATCAAGGTCTGTCTATTTGGTAACATTTGTGCCCTACCTTCCGCTTTGTCTCAGGTGTCCCGTTTAGTAATATCTTTCGTTTATCACACATTTGTCGCTGGGACTCGTCCCTTAATCGATATGTTATAGTCACCAGAGGAAAATCATACACATACAGGTACGTTTACTACCGTCCCGCTTACAAACATTTCCAACCACCATTCGATTCTCGTTCTAAATCCCGAGCGGTAGTGCACTTTCTTTTTCTCACCCATTTAGTCTGCTTCGGTCCGCACGAATCCTGTAAGGGTACTGGCTACTCCACATATTCTCTTTTCCATTAGGTTACCCCCAAATCCCCATTTATCTCCTATACTTACACTTGTGAAAATTTTTGTATCCTTCCCTGTGGGGTCACCCATCCTGCACTCCTCGGTTCCCGCACGCTTAACCTCGAAACTTTCATGCGTTTTATTGCGTTATCGCTAATATAATTGCGTCGACTGCCCCACACGACCTTTGTCACGTAATTTTAGGCAAGTCGGGGTCTTAACAATTTTCAAACGTCCTCGTAGCGGGTCCCACCCCGATCAAGAGTGGAGTCTTTCACTTTTCTGACCATATAATTACTGTGTCTCCCCTTATCTAAATCCTCAATACTTACCTTCGTCTATATATATCAAATTCTACACAGCCCACAAGTTTAAATTTTATTCCGCAAATTCTGACGCCAATCAATCGTCGGAACTCGGTAAAATATTTACGTAAGGCTCTCTCCAACCACTAAAGCGTAAGGAAACTAGAGTCCGACAAACATCGCACACTTAGTACTTAATTAACACAATTAACTCCATATACGTATATATATATATATATATATATATACTATTATTAAGTCGCGAGAAACCATTTAATTCTCGTACGATCGCTTGTCACATGCTTTGTATTTTCCAATGAGGTGAACTTAGATCCGGGCATTTTTGCCCTTCGAAAGATAGGCGGGACGAAAGTGTGGTCGGAACGTATTTTGGTCCATTTAAATATATTGCAAATTTGCTGCTCACATATACTTTCTCGAGATAAAATTTCCCAAATAAGGATGATACTTCTTACGAATGACATGGAGGGTATCTCTTAAACTTTAATCCGACATGTTACGAACTCATAGGTATTTTCCTTTTTATAATCTTTGGACAAATTTGGGCGAGAGGTTCCTCTCGTACTTCTTACTAACCCAACACATACGTAAATACCAACAATGCCTCACAGGGCCAACATATATACACACGTATCATAGCGTATCATAGCCACACAAGGCTAATAATTTCAAGTACATTATGAAGATGTCGAGACTTACCTCACATGCATAACTCAGACGGCAACGAACACTTTCCTATTTACTTTCCTTTTCAACCTTCAACTTTATATTTCAATCATACTTCAAATGACTTCCCCAACATACAACTTTCATACCATTGCGTACCCGTGTACTGTATAGCTTCCAATATCATCAATCGCTCTCTTTTCGATACCATTCTTGGTGAAATCAAAGGTTAGTAAAAAAAAAAGGAATTCATTTCCTAACACGGTACGGCTCTATCGCACGATCTAAGATCCAAAGAAAGGCAACACCCTAAATGTCCTGTAGCCTCCTGTTTATAGATGTGGTGCCAACACACCGATAAACAAGACTCTACGAGACACGGCCGTAGACATTAGAGGACAAACCGCTACGATACCACTTTTGTCACGACCCAGCCCCGTGGGCCGTGACTGGTGCCCTACTTAGGCACCCAAACAAGCTTACGAACCAGATTGTCATATTAGGGCATTCCCAGATTTAACAGATATTATTCGTACTGGGAACTGATAGCAGACATCACACAAATACTGAAACGAATGCTATCCTAAGCGGTCGCCCGTGCAGAATCATCATATCAAAATCAAGACTGGCGGAATGCACATCGCCCAGACATACACATCAAAATCAAGAGTGGCGGAATACACATCGCCCAGATGTACACATATATCCAAACATAGGGGCCGGATTGGCCATAATAACGTATGGGGCCGCTTAAGAACGCAAATCAAAACCACATACGAACAAGCCGGACCCACTGACCACAAATATGACTACGGGCCTCTACAAACATAACGAGAGCATACGAACATATGACGGGACGGGGCCCCGCCGTACCCTTTTAACAAATAGTCACAAATGTACCGAATATGCATAGCAAACATATATACCAAATATGGGCTCGAATCGAGGGGAGCACTCCAAAATAGCGAATGGGTAGCCTAAACCGGAGGATCACCCAACCGAGCGTACGCGTACTGCGGGCATGAAACGCGCCCCCGAGAAAGGGGGTCGGTACGAAAGAAGTCGAGTATGTAAAGCGAGGTACGTAATCCAAATCACCGTGGAGTCGAAGAAGATCTGAGAACAAATACAGAAGTACGGATCAAGCTCCGTGCGGAATGCAAATGTATGGGAATGCAAATAAAAGTCATGCATAAGGCTCGGGAACGTGGTCACCCCCGGCGTCGGTGCCACAACACATCATACTCCGAAGTTTTCAAATCTCCGTACATCGCCGAACACATCATCACATCACACACATCAAATCATCAGAATATATCAGATGCCATATCACATCATAACACCATAAACGGTAACCGGCCCTATGGCGAGGTCTCGGAAACCGTAACACATCATACTGCCGAATATGTCATAATGCGCACGATCACAGAACCGGCCCGGGTACCGGCGAACGAAGTCATAATCATTGGCACGAGCAGAGTAGTGCAGAAACCATATGCAAATTTAAAAGTAAGTTCCAGGACTCGACACATAATTTCATATACGAACACTTTAGGATCAGAAGGCTCAAAATGAGTATCGAGTCAATCGGAATTAATATACAAAAGTCGCGGACTTTTAAGTAGTCAATTTTTCGAAAATTGCACCAAAGGTCACTCTCGGAAAATTTAGTATCATTCATAGTAATGAGCGTTCAAACGACATTATAGGACATTTCAAACGGACCTTAGAGTCATAGGCAAACACTTCCTTCTCATATCGTACGGAAATGAATCAAACAAATCAAATAAGGGAAGTCTCGGGACTTGCGGGCCCACCTCGGGTCAGGTCGAGGCGGCGGACATAAATTTCAAACATTAGGCTCCATAAAGTTATCTGAGGAAGTTTCGGAGCGATTCGGATTCATTTGTGGAAGTTACGAAGGTTAGACATTCTTTTAACCAAATATAAGGCTTATAGTTCAATTGCGCTAAATAATTAGTATACCAAATCAAACTCGGATTTCTAAGAGCAGAATTATCCCCGAGGTTCCGATCTTAACCTAGTAGGGCTAGGACATGCCAAAAGAAAAAGATAGGCTTTACATACCTTATGGACGCCTTATTCTCGCTTAGACTCAAATCCCGTTTGCTCCAAAATCTACAAATGGTCACAATTACCAATTGTAAGTTATAAGCCTTTAGAGATTCATTCTTAGCCCTTTCTTGTTTACAGAAATTTGGGCAGCACCTCCCCTATAAATTCGCTGCCCCGAGAATATGACTCGGCTCAGAATATCAACAACCAACCCAACAACAACATCAACCACATCAATAATCGAATTAAAACGCATTCTAGCATGAATAGTATTACTTTCTTCATAATGCAATAACTCCCATTCTAACTTCACACTTTCAATCCAATATCGACGTTTCCATATTTGTCTACTAATTCACGGCCATTCAAATACAATTTGGACACATTCCTCATTATTCTACAAAATATATAAAATTTCCATCAAACCATAATTCATCCCAAACTTCCGACTTTCAACATAAACTTCCATAACACGTGTTTGTCTTCCAATTTCATTAACAACAACCATACTTTGCATCTTAACGACTTCATTCTTATATTTACATAAACTACTACAAAGTTGCATATTTTCCTACAACAACCTTACAACATATTTTTCATGACAACAAGAACCATTTACCTTCCATTCACTTCATAATACCATAACAACACAATTAGCATACCAAACAAATTCCATAACACGTTCCCCACATAGGGCACTACACGGCCACAACACACATACACACACCATACGGCCATGCATTCACACACCATAATCTCATGATTTTCATGCACTTTTAATCACCATAGCACATATACTTCTTCCATAACATAAAGGGATGAAATTCTTACCTCTTTCTTCAAAGTTCCACTCGCCACCAAAGTCACCTTCTTGCCAAGATAATTATACCACTTTGTAGAGAATCTTGAACTTAGTAAGAATACAAGCAAATAATAATTTTTTGAATCAAAGTTGAAGGCTTGAAGATTTTTTTTTCTTTTCTTTCTCTCTTCTCTTCTCTCTCTCTTTGCCGTGGCCTCTCTCTTTTTCTTCTTGATTTCTCCTTTGTTTTCTTGAAGTTTCTAAGGATGATGATCCTTATATTAATTGGCACATGGAAAAATTTAATCAATTTTGTGGGTTTGGGCCATAAATTGGCCGGCCACCCCCTCTCCTTTGGGCCTCTTTTTTTTTTTTTTTTTTTTTTGAGCCCAATTACTAAAATTCTTGTTTTGTAATTCCCGAAACGAATTTCCAAAATTTCAATTTTGCCCTTGGCCTTCCTCCGTATTTCCACACCACTATCTTTTATGAACAACACACACATATCTTAATCCCAATCAACATATGACCTTATTCTTTACAAATCGAAATTATTTCGCATTTTCGAATATGCTAAAATGCCGGATATAACAGGTTAAGGTCTGTTGGGATTTTGGCCCCAAAATATTATTTCTTCCTTTCTTTACTGGGCTCAACCCAAAACATATTTCATCTCATCTTTTTCGAAAAAAATTTGGTTAAGTTGGGCCTCAAAAATGTGATTTTAGGTTGGCCTTAGCCCTCAAAAAACCTCAATCTTTCATCTGAATCTAGCCCAGAACTATTTGCGTTTTTGTCCGTTAATACACTACATATCTATGAATCTAAAGTTATCTCCCGACTGGCTTTTGGTCTAAAGTAAGTGCTTTGTTTCTGGCATTAAAAAACTACATTTACACACAGCTTTGAATTTATTTTTTCTGCCTGGATTTACAAAATGTCAAGCCTGGTTTTCTTTGATTAGGAAAATGATAACAATTTTTTAGTAAAATGAAACTAATTCTTTTCATTCCTTTACTGATTTTAGCCATTTTCTAGTCTCTCAGAAAAAACGTTTGTATGATTCTGGGTTTTAAAAACAAAAATCACGTTGGGGGGCCTAAGGTCGAATTAAACAGAATATGTACCGTTTACCTAAGATGCCTACCACAAATCATAAACGATTCCAATAATAGTGTGAGTTTGTTTTACAACATTCAAATACAACACTTCAGTCAATAAAAGAACTAGCATGATGAAATTTAAGGAAAGAGGGATATGCTAGGGGTGTACCAAACCCCTAATGGACCATTTTTACCCATGGTTGGGCCTTCATGTCATTCTCACCCATGACTGGGCCTTCAATAATATTATCTTCCCTTTCTTTTCTTGGACTTAATAGTTTTTGAAATAAAATTTCCTATTGGGCCTTTGGCCCAACAGAGTGGCTGGAGTTCGGCCCAAATGGCCATCTTTGGGGGGGGGGGGAGGGGGAGGAAAAGGAACCAAATTAGTCTATGTTTGCTGAACCTATCACTAGCATAATTATACACATAAATATATGTATACCTAATTTGATAACAAGTGCACAATCAAAGGACTTGATCATACACTACTGGCTTCACCGAACCGCAACTCATACCATACCAAAGGGAAAAGGTTGTCACCACTCTTATTCCCAACACCGCACAAGTTACAAGGGGTTTCATGAACCCTAGGCATGGCTGGACATCGGGGAATGGCTAGACCTATCCCCCAAATCACCTCAAACTCTCTAAAATCAGTGTTGCCATAGTATATAATCAGAGCCCCAAAGTTGTGCACAAGCATCATTACATAGGGAAGTAATTTAAATAAAAAAACATTAAAAGTAAACTCAAAGTCATTACAGAGAGACTGAGGTAGATATTGTAATGCAATGATGTATAAAGATAACTGTTACGGTCCGCTTTTACGCTTGCACATAAAAGCTTCTCATAACTTGCCCGCCTTTGTTGTGAACAAACGGAGTCACCACCTAATTATTGAATGGAAATTAGGAAAACCAATTTTAAAGGGTTTAACTTTATGAAAAAACCTTTAAAACAAAATCCAGAGAAACGGGTAAGGGTTCTGGTGATCCCCCGGGGAAGGTGTTAGGCACCCCGGTATTAAGGATCCGCCCAATGCGGTTTACCTACGAATTCCGATGTATGAGTATTTGCTTAAACTGCTTATTTTGTGTTTATTTTCCATAGAGAACTGTCATAACTAAAGTGCACACCATATATGTCTTCTTTTTTTTTTTTAAGAAATTTTGACTATATCCCCTTTACATATAGGGTACAGTAGTTTCGGATTATATCCGAGTATAAGAAATTTCCTTTTATATATAAGGAATAAGTGAAAGAAGTGTAAAAGAATGTTATTTTATAGATCGTTTATTTTATACTCACACACCGGGGCTCGAATTGACTCGTATTGGTACGTTCAGTCTTATCCGGAACTTTATATTATGCGTGGGTTTCTGTATATTATAAAGGAAGTTTTATATGTTAAAAGAGGTATATCCCACCCGAAAATGTGTATTAATTCGGGCCTGCTTTGGGTCAAAACAACATTACAAGTAAAATCCTTTGCTCTCTACTCTTTCAACATTACAAGTATTATAAAAGTTAGGTCTTCTAATTCTGTTTTTTAGAACATAGTCAAAATCTATCAAGGTTTGCCATTTTTGTCAAAATGAAAGTTGTGTAAATTAAAGGTCATTTTGAAGTGAGTTCATTTATCAAAACTGATCTTGAAAGTTCAGTTCAAATTTAGCCAAGTTAATCAAACTTGTTCCTTGAAATTCTTTTGCCACAAGTTGAGAATCCTATTTTTTATCCTTAGAAAAAGTATACATTAAATTTGTACTTTGGAAAAAAACAGTTTGAATTATTCCGTTTATATACTTAGTTGTAAAAACGTTCGAGTTTGGAGTCCGAGGTTTTGGAAAATCGCGTGCGGGGACCTAAAGTCAACTAAACGGCATAAGAACCGTTGTCCTAAGACGTCTGGTTCCAACCATAAATTTCCACTATATATATGAGTTTTAATACAAGCTTTTCACAAATACAACAAATTGAAACAATAAATAAGTAATGGAGACTAAGTTAGACTAGGGGCGTACCAAGCCCCTAATTGGCCATTTTCACCCATGGCTGGGTCTTCTGCGCCCCACTATTATTTTTTGTCTTCTAGGACCCTATTTGAAAGAATATCCCATTTGGGCCTTAGGCCCAATGGGTGGTTTATGCATTCTTGACCCGAGTGGCCACGTGGTGGAGGAGGAGGAAAAAAAAAGAAAACACCAGTTAGTCTACATTTTACTGAACTTACCACTAAGGTAAATTATTAAAATATATAAACACAGACCATACATATGTAATGCAAACTCATACACACATATAAGGAAATCATACATAATCTGTACTTACCCTTTTGCTTTTCTAAATGATATTCAAATTAATCCGAGACTTAGAATGGTATGGGGACTAGGTCCTAATCTCGTATTCCCGATGTCGCACAAGTTCCAAGGGGCTTCTAAGAACCCCAGGCATGGCTAACACCGGGGAGAATAGGACAACCCCAACTACCACACTTTGCCTTAGACATATGGAACATCATGGAGACAAGAACAGAGGGAGTATAGAATTCTGAAAGCCAAAATGGATCAATAAAGATTTAGCACAACAAAAGGAGCATACTGGACAGAGCATAGCTACAGGTGTGAGGTCTAACATAAAGCATTTTGATCCTATTTAACTGAAGCTAATCGAAGCAGGAAAGAAGATTATCATAGATATAGTACAATTAGATGCAGGCAGTCTCAAGGTACTGATGAAACAGGGTTAGTATGATACAGGTGTGACCAAGATAAAATCAAATACAAGGGGGAAGCAAAGCATAGCTAAGAAAAAAAAAACTCTGAAAACTGGCATGAAGTATGCACAACTGTTCCAGGATTTTCCATTTAAAACAGTAGTATTCAAACTCGGGAAGTTTCTAATTTAAGAGAGGAAAGGACTAGAAATCATGTAGA